>NC_134487.1:243639003-243716503 GCF_040206685.1 Ascaphus truei | reverse complement strand
AGGCCCCACGCTCTACCCCGGCAATCAGTTTAAATTTGTGGGGAAGAGCGCGGGGCCTCTGTAAGTGCGGGGCTCGATGCAGTGCAAAAAAATAATTGTATTGGGGTAACCAAAATAACCAATGTTTCACTCCACACGTTGGATCTGAGTTTCATTGATCCTGGTGTTGGGTGAAGTATTTCTAAATTTATTTATCTTGCACTTGTGCTTTTCTTTGGTGTTTTTTCAGGTGTGCCTACTATACATGTTGAATATATGTATGTATATTGTGATAAATCGGCCACATTACAGGATCTTTGCTCTCATATTAAAGGCAGGAAGCATAAGGATCTGTTAGCAGGTTTATTCTTAAAGGCATAAAATAAAACAACTATCAAAGAAAATGCCTATTTCTTCTCTGAGAGCGCTAACTACAGTAACACCATTGTTAGTCCCTAACTAGCGGTTGGAGGGCTAGGCCACTTTCCAACTTTAGTAAACAAAAGTCATGTGTAGGTAAATTTACCTGCTGGCTCCCAGCTTTCTCCTGACTGGGGTAAGAGGGAAGAGTCCAAGCCTTGCCCCAGGCACATCCTTCTAGGCAGCTTGTTTCCCCATAGCTCACCTTGTTCACAGCTGCAGGGTCCTGCGGCTCCCAGGCACACCCTTCTGGGCAGCCTCCCCCACAGCCTCCTGACCTGTCTCTGCACGTTCTGAAACAAGTAACCTCTGTGGCATTCCAGCAGGGTACATACAGAGCAGCTGCCTTAGTTTCAGTGTGTCATGAATCTGTTGGATATATTTGGGATTACACAAGAGTTGAGTGTTACTGTTTTGGGGTGTCAGAATCTGTAGGATATTTTTTTAGTACTCCTTGAAGAGTGGGTGCCTGGGTCTCTCCAAAAACACAAAATATTTAAGGAGTATCTAGAGGATACTGTCAGGGTATACAGGAAAGGTTTTTGGGTGTCGGTCAAGAATTAATATATAAATGTAGGGGTTCAATCTGAAGATGGGGTGTGTGGGCTGGGTTTGAGGGGGGGGGGTGCTCAGAAGGGTCAGCTGGCATTTATGTAGTTTGGGGGCAATAGGTGTGTGTGTTTGTGTACTGTATAATCTACTACAACAGACTGACTAGCCGAACACTCAAAACACCCAAACTGACCTGCACCCAAACTCAGATACCCATGTCCTATACCCACACTTGTTTGTTTTCTATGTTATGTTGCCACATAGTGGTAATTTTAGAATTCATTTTAGGATGGATATATTTTCTACTACATGAATCTTTGTTGTTGAGACATTTTTAATACTCCAGTGGAGAAGAGGATGGGGCAGGACTGGCAGCTCTTGGTTAAACAGGAGAGAATAAGCACATGCCAGAGTAACTGAGTGGGCGTGCAGACTTGGAGATTTGAAGGAGGGTTGGTGTGGACCACCAACAGAGGTGGGGTATAGAGGATGGAAGTTTTGGATGTATGTGCTGAAATTGTAATGAAGACAACGGGTAGAGGGAGGTTTAAGACACCAGGCATGGAAAGTGAAATGGAAGCTGAAGAGGAGTTAAATAGAAGCAGAAAGGAGTAGAAGTCAATGGGGAATAGGGAAATGCCCAAATCAATTTCATGATAGTGATACAGAAGGAAATGAAAGCAATGAACAACACAAATGCTGAGCCATACTTTGTGTAAAGGAGAAAGCAGTAATGTTTAGGAAATCTAAATCCAGTGTAGCTCTGCTTCCCCCACCCCTAAGTGAGATCTGGGGGTAGGATGTAATTATGCTACTGGTGCTGTTGTCAACTTGTTGGCTCACAGGAGCCTAAGCCTCTACCACAGAGAACCTGGGGTATATATTTGCTATGGTGCAGCGCCTCCACCTGTGAGGGATTCCAGCAGAGTGGAAGCATCCCCTCACAGGATACAATCAATTGAACACCCAGCTTTGTAAAAATATAAAGGCCTTTACTGAACATAGAGACAGCAGACAACCCTGAACACTAGACTCTATAATGACTAGAGATACAACTGCCCCACGCCTCGCAGGGCCTTCACCCAACACCATGTACCCAAAGTCCACAAAAGTCCCACAACCCTTAGGCGTGATCTGCACAGTACTAGTGTGGATATAGTTGGTGCACCTGGTGTATAACGGTACCTGCCGGGTGTGTCCACACCTGGGCGCGCTGACGTGGAGATAAGTGGTTCCTCTGATACTGCGACGATACCGCCTCCACGTGGGATGATGTCCTGTAGGATGATCCCACTGTGGAAACCGTCTCTGCAACTGGACAGGGTCTGGTCCCAGACCACACCTTCAGGGCTGCGCAGCATTCTGGCTGTGTCCCTGAACTAACAAACAACTAAAGGGGCAGGGTCCCTACTTAAGGGCCTGTCCCTGTAGCAACCACAAACTTGATCTGTGAGTAGGGCCTACCTGGGGCCTAGGGGAGATCTCTGGCCTAGTGCAGAGGCTACTTGCCTCCCTGCACATGTACACCCTCCCCTGTCTGTGTCCCAGCTCCAACTGACACTCGTGCTCCACTGTCAGCTTCCTGACTCCAGCGCGCACAATGTATCCCGTTTGCAACAGGAGAATCTGTAAGCCCTATTGGCTGTAATGCAGCAGGTGATATGGGTGAAAGGGCAGTCCCCAGAGGCTTCTGGGTAATGTAGTTCCTTTAGAGCCTCTACTCTATTGGCACCGCGTGCGCTATCTTTACCGCGCATGCGCGATGCTGTAATGGCTACCGCTAGCACTATCTGCCATCGGGACTCCACACACTGACTGCGCATGCGCAAACCTCGCGCCAACCCCAACATGGCCACCGGACACCTTCTGCGCACGCTCGACACTCAGGGCATGAGTGAACACTTTAAACATGGTGGCGCGAACAATAAAAATAATAGAAAGATATGCAAGGTGTCAGGGGACTCCAGGTGCAGGATGGATCCCAATAGGCAGAACAGCAGGGTAGTAGGCAAAGGCATAGCTGGAGTCACCAGCATGGGTCCAGGGCAGGCAGCAAATATCATTGTCGGGTCATGAGCAGATGTCAGAGGCCGGCGGAAGTGTACGATATTTGTGTCATGGGCAGAGGTCGGAGGTAGGCAGCAGTGTACCATAGTCTGGTCACGGGCAGAGGTCAGCAACAGGGAATCCACAGGAAATGGGGTGATAGCAGGTACATGGACAGGGCAAGGAACTGTTACGCCGGTGCTGCCCGCAGACCAGACCCGTCCCATTGTGCCGAAAAGGGGGAAGTAGGGATACACGCACTCACAGCAAAGGGAGCGAGTCCGGAGTGTGGTGTTAAGCATTGCCAGGCCAGATATAAGTAACGTAGACAATACTTGCCGGTACTGGGTATAGGAGAAGAATAGTGATTGCTTTGCCAAGGTCAGGGAGCGGAGAGATGAGGAAGGTTGAAGTCCAAGCCGTGATCGTGGGATGCCAGAGAATACGTAGTCCAAGGAGAGCTGAAGTCGAGAGCCAAAGGGGGTAGTCGTACGAGCCGTGTCAAAACCTGTAGTAACAGAGAGTACACCAAACACTTCCATACAGAGACTATGTCGAGCGATGAGTGAGGGCTCAGAGATGCTAGATAAGGCTGGACTGACCAATCAGGGATGGCGGCGGGTCAGGAGAACTGCAGGGAGCCTCTCTGGATAGGTGTGCTGATACAACCGAGGTAGCACTGGTAGCACTCTGATTACACCCATGCGGTGTACGGGGGCAGAGCCTCATAGCAGGGGTGGAAATAGAAGAGTGGATGCTGGGCGTGAGCTCTGTAAGCTGCGTGTGCACGCGACCAGGGTTGGAGGAGGACACACGTGTGCGTGCGGGATGGAGGACCCGCGCCTGCCACTGAGAAGGAGGAGGAGCGGTAGGGCCGCCAAGGGGAGGGGCCCTGCGGCGACGGAGGAGCTGACGGCCCGTGGAGGCAGGTAAGCGGAGGTTGTGCTGTGCACCTTGAGTCTCCCTGAGGGTAGTCTGTGTGTTGCGCGGACAGCGCTGAGAAATCAGATTCCTAACAGGAACAGAATGGGACAAGCATAATTACAAGCAATGAGTTTAATTAAAGAAGGACTGAACAAGACAGGGAATCAAGGAACAGGAACAGGCTGTAACCGAAACAAGAGACACAATTGAAGCAGCGCACAGCCAAGGGAGATAAAGTTCAAAAAGGTGAATGAAAAAATATTTTTTGATCAACCATAACTAAAAAGGAGGTATAAACCACTCCGATGCGTTTCACACCCTAAGGTGCTTTATCAAGAAGTCACAGAGAAGAGTCCAGGGCACATAAAACAAAGGCAAGTTTAAACAGAAGATAGGAAACTATAAAGGCAGGCAAGGACAGAAGACAGGGAAACACAGGAAACCCCAGCGCAGACAGAAGCAGCAGCACACCAAGTGAACAAACAAAGGAACTGTGGCTGGAAGCAGGACATCCAGAAAGACACAAGGAAAGATCAATCTATGAATGGAATCATTTTTGGAATGGAATTGGAAATTGAGGAAATAATAACGATTCTTAAAACATGTGTAGCCAGGTGTCCCCGAGATTCCAGCACCCCCCTCCCCTGGTGCGCTATCGCGGGTACCGCCGAGTCACCAGGCGGCCCCCGCGATGCAATCGCGAGGGTGAGGGAGGTCAGGTCCCGGCTCGGGGGTTGCCGGGGACGCGTGCGGCCGGTTGCCAAGGCCGCACGCGCATCTCAGGGCTCCCGTCGCTCCCGGAGCCGGGCGGATAGGGCGCCGCCATTGCGCTTCAAGTCGCGCATGCGTAGTGAGTCCCCGGCGGCCCAGTTAGCTCGCGCATGCGCAGGGAGGCTGCGAGAGGCAGGGAAGAGTCGCGCGAGGGCAGAGACAGAGCAGGAAACAGTGAGGCGGCCATTGGTAGTTCGCGCAGGCGCAGGAGAAGCGCGCACGCGGCCCCAATGGTGTAGCAGCCCCCTGGGAACTACAATTCCCATGAGGCTTAGGGCCAGGCACACCAGGTGGGACAGTATGGCCAATGAGGGCCAAGAGTCTGAGGGGAATTGGATACATTTCCCGGGCTTTGCATGAGTCACGTCAGTTGGAGCAGTGGAGCAGAAGGGGAAGGAAGGATGCAGGGAGTGAGTGCAGCTCCTGCATCCAGATAGGTACCCTCACCTCCAGGTAGGCCCCAACTCCCCACCAGGTTAGTGGGTAACTGATAAGGGACGGCCCTAGATAGGGAGGTCACCCTTAGTGTGTGTAAGGTGCAGGTTTGGCAGTGCCACAGCGGGTAGTGCTGTGCGCACTGGCAAATAGGCACAGTGTGAGCAGTGGGTATTTACTGCGGGTTCCAGGGTGCTGTGTACGTTTGGAGCTGTGTGTGTGACGTTGCATGTGCTGGGCGCAGTGTGTGCAGCGTGTGTGAATGTCTGCAAGCGGACGGTGAGAACTGTGTGTCTGCTGCAGGCGTGTTAGTGTTAGGAGTAGCGAGTAGCTAGTTATAGGGAGGATTAGGGACTTGGGTAGCTAGGAGAGTGGGGCAGGTTATTAACCCCGCAGGCCCTAAGAGTTTTCCCCAAGTCACCTCAGGTTGCGGTACATCAGGGACAGGCCCTAGGTTAGGGTTCCTGTCACGCTACTGCCCGTTAGATAGATAGGGAAAGAGCGGCGGTTGCTGTTCCCGGAAAGCGGTTGGACCCACGTTGGGGTCCACAGAGACTGTTCCGGAATGGGACCGCTCGAGCGGTCCAAGTGAAAGGCGTGCGGTTGCAGAGGATCAGAAGGAGGCATCGCTCGACTGATCCTTTGAGAAGCTTGTTGCTGACCCGAGCACCGGAGTGCTCTGCAGGTATTATACCAACACATGTGCACCAACAGGCCTAGAGGTTTTAGTGACTGCGCAGTCACCCATTGACTATCTCCATAGGAGTACGGGACATTGGGTGTGGGGGTTTCACTGGACACTGGGTGGGATCACCTAGTGTTGGGGAAACGTCCTGCGAGACGTCACGGGTAGTGTCTCCTCGTGAGAGGGACACAGGTTATGAGGTTATGTAAATGATTATGATATTCTCTATGTTCATAGTAAAGCCCTTAGTTATTATAATCACTGTGTGTGTGGTTTCTGATTGGGTTCCTATGTAGGGTCATTCTACATTTCCCTAGAATCCTACATAGGTGGAGGCGCTGAACCAAGAAACGTTCCAGATGATTAACCCCAGGCTCTCACTAGCGGAGGCTCAGATCTCCTGTGAGTCTGCAGGTATACGCACCACACCGGTAACACTGCATGTTCTACTCACCCACACTATATATGAGATTGGGTGGGGTGGAATACCCGTTACACATGTATACAGCATATGAGCTGTCGCATACAATTAATCATCCTGGATGAGAGAATGATCAAACATCCTGGATGAAAATCTGTGACAGCATCAAGCCCATCCTTCTGCAGGCCAGTGAGGTTTCGAGCCATGTGACCTACCCAGACCCTACAAAATTAGATACCGGCCCAAAAGAGTTATTTCTCTCTACTGCTCTTCATACAGAAGAGAACACTGAAATACTGGGCTCATCTAAACAGCTACACACACTCACTGGAACAGAGCAATAAGAAGTCAGAAGCTCAGATCCAAAACTTTAACAATATAGAAGAGACACAAAAAATAGCGATCCTCCTAGGAAAAGAAGCTACAGCAGATCTGGCTGCACATTATATCAGTACCTGTGATTGGCTGAGAGACACCCCACTGAACCACACATGTACCATGTAAATATTGTAACCTGTCCCCTTTTATACATGCTTTTGGCAATGCTGGAAAGTTATTGTGTCATGTCTAGAAAGCTAATTTGATTTGAACCAGCAGGGGGCAGCCAACTCTCAGTGAGAGAAGGGAAAACTGTCTGGAAGAGCATGCATTGCACTATAAGGATATAGAAGGCATCCAAATATAATCGCAGTGGTGGTATAACATAGCCGAAAGCTGTACTAGAATTGGACAACAGCACTGGAAGGAGAGAGGGTCCAGCACTGTGGAGCCTGTTGCTAAATAAGAGACAGGCCATATAGCTGAAAAACTGTAATTAAACAAAGTGGTTACAACAAATACAGCAACTGAAAAGTGTCCTGAAACCCACAGAAAGACAGCATTTTCATGCAACAAACTTGTCACAAGCTGAGAGAAGCTGGAAAGAGAAATGTACCCTTTATGTTGATAAAGCAATCACAGCTATATCAGGTAGTCCTCGCTTTTCCGAAACAATGCGTCCTGCAAATCCGCGTCGGAGACGAGGCAGGTGGAAAGCGGGACCCATGTTAACAGGCGGCGGGTTCCGTCAGGTGCGCGAAAACAGCGGTGGATAATTCGTTTTTAGACTACATTATGCGCCGTCGGAAAACGTATCCAGCGTAAATCAAAATGTCGCAAAGCGAGGACTACCTGTATTTTACTATTTGATTCAGAAAAAGCAGATAAATGTAGCCCCGGTCTTATTTTGCCCCCAGAGACCCCCCTCCTTGTTTGCTGAGCGGTCGCGGGTGCCGCCAGAGCCAGCGACGGACCCGCCGTCTGCTCGCGAAGGTGGGGGCCGGAGTAGGGAGCGTTCCGAGTCCCTGGAGTCCCGGCGGCGCACCCGGCTAGCTGGGGCCGCCATTTCAGATTCTCGCTTAAGCGCCGTGTTCACGCATGCGCGGAAGCAGCTAGGAGGTTGCGGCGGCCATTAGGGACTCGCGCATGCGCAGGGCAAGCGCGCACGCGGCCCCAATGTGTTTGCAGCCTCTGCGGGACTACAGTTCCCAGGAGGCTTAAGGCCGAGTCCTCCATGTGTCTGCAAGTGGCCAATGAGAGGCCAGGGTTCCCTGGAGCTGGGATAGATACATTTCGCGGGCTTTTGTGCGACGGCAGTTGGAGCTTGGAGCAGGAAGGGGAAAGAAGGGTGTAGGGAGCGAGTGGCTCCTACACCAGGTAAGGTAATTCCACAGTTCCCAGGCAGGCCCCAATCCCCACCAGGGTAGGGGGTAAGTACTGAGGGACGGCCCCTAGGTTAGGGACCCTGCCCTTAGCAGTGTGTGGAGTGTGTAGTCTTGTCAGTGTCACGGCTGTCAGTGCTGTG
The DNA here is from genome assembly GCF_040206685.1 of Ascaphus truei. NCBI lineage: Eukaryota > Metazoa > Chordata > Amphibia > Anura > Ascaphidae > Ascaphus > Ascaphus truei. Next base: position 243,708,427 of record NC_134487.1, on the reverse strand, counting down.
TGCGCTGACAAGTAGGCACAGTGTGTGTGCAGCACGTTTGCTGCAGGTACGGTGTGAGTGCAGTGGGTTGCTGCAGGTACGGTGTGAGTGCAGAGTGTTTGCTGCAGGTGTTAGGTTGAGTTAGTGAGAGGGGATCCGGGAGGTGAAGAGAGGTAGAGTGGGTGCAGGGGGTCAGTGACCCACCTGCATAGGACAGGCTACCCCGTAGGCCCCTAGGAGTGTTCCCTGAAGTCACCAAAGGTTTCTGTGCTGCAGGGACGCCCATAGTGGTAGCGAGCATCACCCTTTACTGTGTAGACAGCTAGGGACAAAGGGACAGGCTTGCTGGCGAGTCGTCCGGGACCAGACGGCTGGACATTGAGACCCAGGAGGCAGACCGCTGATTCATCTGACCCTTTGCGAAGAGGTACCGGTCACCGCCGTGACCAGAAGGTACTATAACATCAAGTGCACCAACACCGGTCAACAGGCGCTAATCCCGCCTTAGGCTAAACTCTTTAGGAACACTCAGCGAGTGGTTAAAGAACTGAGCCTATACCAACACATTACCGTACACCGACACGGTGTGGAGCACGCGGTAGCGGGACTGAGACAGTACTCATTAGGAGCGTGGCTGAGCCACTACCGTTATAAGGATGATACCAGTTATTAGGGTGTTAGGCATTGCTGCTAAGGTTATGCATTAGGATATGCTGTGTGTGTGTGATTGATATGTGTTATTGCTACGTTGCATTATAGAGTGATAAGGTTGCCGTGCATTATCATTATTACAGTAAAGTTGGTTGCATCACATGTGTGTGCATGTATTTCTTGCCCAGGGCATTCTCACATCACAGGGATCCTGGGTAAGTGGAGGCGCTGCGCTAGAATAGTTACCCCAGGCTCCCAGCTAGCGGAGGCTCAGAGTCCCTGGAGCCGCAGGTGTTGTACAGTGACCAGTAGTTCCTTTGGGAGGGTTCAGAAAAAGGGCTACATAAATATCTCAGACTCTCAGCATAGTGATAATAACCTTACACTTAAACACATAAGTCAAGCATCTGATCATTATGTGCACCCCCAAAATAAGGAAACTTGATGAAAGATACAGTATACGTTTTTGTCAGTGAGTCACAAACATGGCAATGCTGGCAGCACCCTGTGAGTTTGGTGACTCTCTTACTTGGGATAGAATATCTGTTGTATCTGGGACTAACATGTGAGAGAGATGTTGCTGTGTGGCGGGGAAGTTGGACATGAGAAATGCCTTCAAACATTTACACTCTCAGAAGTTTGCAGAAATAGAAGAACAATGATAGCTGGTCCCACTATGTCCCTAAAGCACACAGTGACTACAGAATGATCAAGAACCATGCAAAGAAAGAGCCAGGAAATCTAGTGCCATGTACATTTTATTGGAGAAGACAGGAAAGAATTAAAGAGAAGTGCTCAGCATATGGTGAGACACGCAGGGCCTGTGGGACGCACCATCATTTTGCTGCACATCTGGTATTGTCCAGTCAAGACTAACTACGAACAAACAAGAAAGCCTCGCTAAACCTCTTTCTGCAATGTTGAAAATATGTAGTGTATTAGTTAGAGGGTGTCACCCAGGAGATTAAATAATATTTATGATTTGACAAAAGTGGACTTGTGAAGAGAACAAGTCCAAAGTATTCCTGTATTTGGTGCACATCTCGGATAAAATTTTACTTTTAATATAGGACATCAAGTAAAATAAAGTGTCTCACAAGAATCACAGAGAATCAAAACAGTGTAGGACATTGAGAACTGGATCTGGCTACCTGTAGAACAAAAAAAAAAAACCACATGTAGCCCCTGTAAGTAAGAGCGGGCTACTTATCCTTCTCCTACTGGAGTAAGCCCTGGTAAGGGCAGGCGCCAGTAGTAACCATGGGTTTTCCCCCCTTCAAGCCCTGCCTGGAGTGATAGAGGCGGGCCCCCTGACTCTGTGCAGGCCTAGACAGAGGGGAGGTCCTGCTGACATCATGAGGGGCAGGGCTGACTCTATTTAGTGGCCAGTGCCTGTCAGTGACAGTTAGTTGACAGTTAGTTGAGTCTGTCCTGGGAGTTGGAGGAGTTAGTTCTATGCTAGGGGAGAGAGATCTAGCCTCCCCCATAGGGTCTACCCTGGGGGGAAAGCAGGGGTATTGCCGCCCCATCAGGCCATCCTGCTGGAGTACAGCCTGGAGGAGAGGAGAGGAGGAAAGAGGCCTGTACACACATAAGGTGCGGGGTATTCTATGAACTGCTGTGTGCTGCTGTTGTTTGCTGCCAAGGATAAGCTGTACAAGGATAATAAAGAGACACTGCTTCTATTTTACCAAGAGACTGTGTGTGTGTGATCTGGAGCATTCACCCTGGGACCAGGGTTCTTTCTCTGTAAGGGTCCTACCCCATATCCCTGGGGCTTATAGAGAATGGAGGCGCTGCACCACTAAAGACTGAAGGCCATTACCCCAGAAGCCTGGTTCTGTTGTTCCCAATACCAACCGGGAGACTCAGGCCCTCCTGTTCCATGCAGGTATGCACCACCAAGTACATGTAGCCAGCCCTCACTACACCCTAGATATGCTATCTGTGTCTGGGGGGGGGGGGGGGGAATATGGGTTACACACATATATTCAATTTTCCTTTTGTTAATTGTTATATTCCCCATTCTAAATAGCACTCACTGGGCTTGGCATCAGCATCCATGAGTGTTTGTGAGCTCTCTCCCCCTCTTCGGACACTGGTACACGTCTGTGAAGTTGAGTCACATTTCACCCGACATATACGTTTCACTGATTACAATCAGCCTCCTCAGGGGTGACGTTTGGCTCTGTCTGAGCGTCTTTTATAGTTTTCGATTGCCTTGGCAACCCGTTTCTTTAGACATTGACTGCCCTCTAGTGTCCATTCGTATGGTTAATTATAGAAAGGTTTTCTTTAAGATTAATCTCATAAGAGTATGTTATTTCTTGATTCTTCCATGTTTTATTCATTTTAATTTAATAATTTTTACATTATGGATTTATTAAGCTTGCCATCAAAAAGAAGCATGTGGAAAAAGTGTGTAGTGGTATCCTTATCCGGGAATAAGATGTCTTAGGGAAGATAACATTGTCAAATATCCATAATTGAGTCACATTTAAGTCATCAATTCAATTTTTTTTAATTATATCGTTTTGATTCTTAATTTTATATATATATATATATATATATATATATATATATATATATATATATATATATATATATATATATATATATATATAAGAACAGAGAGCGCACCTCCCATAGTGTAAAACAGTACATTTAATCAATAAAAAACACAAGGGGATTAAGGTCACTCACAAGGATAAGAGTTTAAAAGGCAATTTGTGATATATATAATCACCACCAGCAAAGCCACACCGTCCTGGAACACATCTGATGGTATAGCGTCCCTCCGGTGTATCTGCAGCAGTAGTTGGTGATAGGGAACAAGGTTTCTCAGCGTCCGTGCAGTAAAGAGATTTTTTCAGCCTCAGATCAGCTCCATGCGCTCTCCGGCCGTAAAGCGTGCACTGCGTGATGACGTAGTGTCGTGGTAGCCTCCCTGACGCGTTTCATCACGACAGTAATCACGACAGTGTCAGTCCCGACCGTCTGTGGACTTCCCCGCTCCTCTGACTGCTCTCGTCCCCCGTGGCCGTCCGGCAGCACGTGATGGCGTGATGACGTCACTCTGTCTCGCGAGATTTTCGTCCAAATCCCCCGGCTCACTGTGTGGATCTGCGTCCCAATCCTCCTTGATAAAAACATGTACCGTGGAAGTATACCGGTACAAATCACTGCCAAACAGCTGTTAACTGCTGTCTGCTACTCCCGAATGTCCTGTGTTCACTCTCAGTTGTCTCAAAACCACGCCCTACGCGTTTCTCCTTTCGGCTTCGTCAGGGGTGATCACACTATCTGTCCCTAATCCTGGGTATAAATACCCTCCTCCATTACATGACTGGCTGCCCAGTAAATTGAAGAATTGCAGGATTCGCATATTAATTATACTTGATAATTGTACTATGCAACAAAAAGTCCTCTATTAGGAATTGTATTTATGTTGATTCAAACAGTTAAAGACAATAATTCTAATACCACCTAGTAAATAGTAAAGCATATGCAGAGATCTATAGCATTATGGTGTAAACACTGTGACAAACGCCCCTCTTTTGTAGTGCTGACGTCTGTCTGGGTTCTTCCCACAGTCTTCTAGGGTTATTTAATACAAAAACAGGATCATGCAAAGTATTCAGCTGCTTAACTCAGGCTTCTGCCTGCTTTATTTTCATCCAAGTAAGGTACTGCAGCTTTAACATATGTAGGTTAGAGGTACTCAGATACTTTCATTCAGCAGTTCACACATTTCAGTGTTACAGTATTTCCCACACTGTTATTTTTAAGAAATAAAACCAAAATCATATAAACAAAATCCAATCCCTTTCAGGGATCTAACTACACATCAGAATAAGTCTCTCTAACAGCTGCTGGCCAACTAACCTGGTTCCCCCAGCTTAAAACAATGCTCTCTCATTTAGGGTCACTTAGATACAGCACAGTCTTTTAGCAACAGCAGTAAACATTTGTTTTGTCTTATCTGTTCGTGGTGGGAACTCGGTCCCGTGTCCAGGCAAATCCTCTGGTACTGTGATACTTGGAGGGGCCGTCAACCCCGAAAACTGGAAACAGGGGAGCAGCGATACCCCCAGCCTCCAGGCTCTAAGCAGAGAGAGTGAAATGCAAAACCTCTCTGCTCTAAATACCTGTGCATGTGATTAGAAGAGCAGGTGAGGGAGAACTAGAGCCATTGTAATCTGTGGTCTGGATTTTCCATCCAGCTGCCTGAGTTAATGGGAAGCTGTGGAACGGATCATTTTTAACTATTCCTGCACTTTCTGCTCTAAAATGGGGCTGAAAGCTGCCTAACATCTTTGGACTATGTCACATATCCCCCTCCCCAGCTCACACCTACTGGGGTGAGCGGCCATGGACCTCACTGGGGTGAGCGTCCTACCTGAAATACTTGAGCTAACTCCTCAGTACAACATTAAGTATTCACATGATACGAATATGAACTTTTTCCATGGCAATTATGGACAATAGGTTTCGTCATAAGAGACTATACTTGGCAAACATATTTTGTTGCTCTCTATTAGGGAACTATTTTGAAAAATAAGTGTCTAGCACACATTCTTACAACCCAGGATATGCTAAATATATTCAGAAAACCAGACAATTTCTATTACCTCCCTGGGTTGTTCTACTCTAGAATATGAACCTCATTATATAATTTACCAACTGAAAGGGCCATCAACCCTGTATATTAATTTGTAGTTTAGCTACATTTTCAACACAGAGAACCAATATAACACTGTAACCTTGACAAAATGCTTATTCTAGAGGCCTAATATACCTTAACTACAATAGCTTATTTGCATAGTTAAGTGTCCGTGACATAGTCCACACGTGTAATAACAAAAAAAAAATATCGGTCAATTCCCCAAACACATTTTTTTTTCTTTGACTTCCAGTCCATTACATTTCCTGACTTTATTTCATAGGCCGCTGCAAACTGCAAATGACTGGACTGTTTCTTTAGCTTCTGACGGAACTCTGGGGCCGGATAGTCTTTGTCTTTATATTGTGGCCCAGAGTGGCGAGATCCGGAAAAATTCAAGGCCAGCGTTGACCTTCGTCGCTTTTGATTTGCGACCTTTGAACCTTTATGGTACTTCTTACTGCCATGTATTTTCTCACGACCATCACTCTCAGAGATTTGGGATTTTCCCTTTGGGGCAATTATATGGTACTTAGAAGATGAAGCACTGATTACCTGGAGCACCTTCACCTTGATGGGGCTCTCACTAACTCCGGCTGTACCCTGTGGTATTTTACCTTTGCAGCCGGCAGGCATGTAGTCTTGGACCTCTCTTTCCTGAGGTCTACATTTATTCAGGCGGAAGTACCGCTGGATAACCAGTGACGCATTTCTCAGGGTTTGATAGCGAATCCTGTTCTGTGTCATCCTAGTCAGAGACCCATATGTAGGTTAGAGTTACTCAGATACTTTCATTCAGCAGTTCACACATTTCAGTGTTACAGTATTTCCCACACTGTTATTTTTAAGAAATAAAACCAAAATCATATAAACAAAATCCAATCCCTTTCAGGGATCTAACTACACATCAGAATAAGTCTCTCTAACAGCTGCTGGCCAACTAACCTGGTTCCCCCAGCTTAAAACAATGCTCTCTCATTTAGGGTCACTTAGATACAGCACAGTCTTTTAGCAACAGCAGTAAACATTTGTTTTGTCTTATCTGTTCGTGGTGGGAACTCGGTCCCGTGTCCAGGCAAATCCTCTGGTACTGTGATACTTGGAGGGGCCGTCAACCCCGAAAACTGGAAACAGGGGAGCAGCGATACCCCCAGCCTCCAGGCTCTAAGCAGAGAGAGTGAAATGCAAAACCTCTCTGCTCTAAATACCTGTGCATGTGATTAGAAGAGCAGGTGAGGGAGAACTAGAGCCATTGTAATCTGTGGTCTGGATTTTCCATCCAGCTGCCTGAGTTAATGGGAAGCTGTGGAACGGATCATTTTTAACTATTCCTGCACTTTCTGCTCTAAAATGGGGCAGAAAGCTGCCTAACATCTTTGGACTATGTCACATATCCCCCTCCCCAGCTCACACCTACTGGGGTGAGCGGCCATGGACCTCACTGGGGTGAGCGTCCTACCTGAAATACTTGAGCTAACTCCTCAGTACAACATTAAGTATTCACATGATACGAATATGAACTTTTTCCATGGCAATTATGGACAATAGGTTTCGTCATAAGAGACTATACTTGGCAAACATATTTTGTTGCTCTCTATTAGGGAACTATTTTGAAAAATAAGTGTCTAGCACACATTCTTACAACCCAGGATATGCTAAATATATTCAGAAAACCAGACAATTTCTATTACCTCCCTGGGTTGTTCTACTCTAGAATATGAACCTCATTATATAATTTACCAACTGAAAGGGCCATCAACCCTGTATATTAATTTGTAGTTTAGCTACATTTTCAACACAGAGAACCAATATAACACTGTAACCTTGACAAAATGCTTATTCTAGAGGCCTAATATACCTTAACTACAATAGCTTATTTGCATAGTTAAGTGTCCGTGACATAGTCCACACGTGTAATAACAAAAAAAAAATATCGGTCAATTCCCCAAACACATTTTTTTTTCTTTGACTTCCAGTCCATTACATTTCCTGACTTTATTTCATAGGCCGCTGCAAACTGCAAATGACTGGACTGTTTCTTTAGCTTCTGACGGAACTCTGGGGCCGGATAGTCTTTGTCTTTATATTGTGGCCCAGAGTGGCGAGATCCGGAAAAATTCAAGGCCAGCGTTGACCTTCGTCGCTTTTGATTTGCGACCTTTGAACCTTTATGGTACTTCTTACTGCCATGTATTTTCTCACGACCATCACTCTCAGAGATTTGGGATTTTCCCTTTGGGGCAATTATATGGTACTTAGAAGATGAAGCACTGATTACCTGGAGCACCTTCACCTTGATGGGGCTCTCACTAACTCCGGCTGTACCCTGTGGTATTTTACCTTTGCAGCCGGCAGGCATGTAGTCTTGGACCTCTCTTTCCTGAGGTCTACATTTATTCAGGCGGAAGTACCGCTGGATAACCAGTGACGCATTTCTCAGGGTTTGATAGCGAATCCTGTTCTGTGTCATCCTAGTCAGAGACTGGATTTTTATAGTTGCTCCTTTCATAATGAGGAACCCGTTTCGTACCATGCGGGCACGGTAGAATGATTGAAGAACACAGGCTGCTTTATTCCGGTGATTGAACCGACGAATTTTCATCCCTCTGTAGGCAGCCTGTAGGATGATAGTTGCGGCGCGTTTACGCCGATAATTTTCTCTTTCCCTTCTTCCTTGGACAAGAGCTTTGCAGTGCTTCTGAATTATTCTAATGCTTTTCTCCTTTTTCAAAATGTTAAGTTCCTCCACGAGAGAATTCTGTTTTGTGCATACGTCGCAATTCTGTTCTCAGAGCGTCCATTTCTTCCTGGTGCTGGCTCTGAGTGTGCATCAGTGCTTCCTGCACTTCTAATTTTTCCTGAGTCAACTGTTTCTTTACTTTTTCTGCTTGGTCAGTCAAATCTGAATTTTCCAATTTCAGAGTCTCATTTTCATGCTTTACAGTCTCTAACTCACTTAGGGCATTCTCATGGGTTTGCTTCAACATTCCCAGCTCTGTGTTCAGACCGTGGCCCTCCAGGCGTAAGTGTTGCACCTCTGTGCTGAGCGCATGAACCTCTTGTAGAGCCTTCCCGTATTTCTGTTTTAGGATAGCAATCAATTTGTCAGACTTAATCTGTTTTTCATCCATGGTGGCAATTACGGTGTTGGCCTTTTTTTCAGATTAGTCGTCACCTCTTCCAGCTCACTCCGTAAGAGAGACTCTGTTTTCTTCAAAGCCTCGTGCTCTTGTAAAGCTGGAAGTATACACCTCTGTAACTCGGCGTTCGCTTCTCGCTCCTTGTTCCAACATTCTCGCACCTTATTGTTAGATTCTTGCTCCTTCTTCCAACATTCTCGCACCTTCATCAATCCCTGCCGCAGGACTTCATAATCATGGCGGGCAGCTTGGAGTGCAGAAACCAAAGCCTCTTTATCCTGGTTCAAGGATTCAGCTTCCCTTTGCTCCTCCTTTTCCTTTGCCACTGTTCCCGTGACAATTCTGCCGGTCACTCCGGTCTGCAGCACATCTTGGCGCCTTTCTGACGCATGTCCTGACAGCGCAGGTTCAAGTGGCTCGGTCACTTCCCCTGTGACTTGAGGAACAGTTTTCTTTTTCTTCTTTCTTTTTGCTTTATTAGCTCCAGAGATATCAGTGGTACTGGGCACACACTCACTGGTATCAGCTTCCACATCTTGCTTGCACTCATAGGGCGTTGCTTGTTTTTGCAGCTGTTTGTCTTTGAAAATTTTGGGGCACACATCTTCCATGTGACCTACTTTATGACAGGCCCAGCATACTAAATTCATCTGTGGGTACGGCTCTCCTCCAGGGGCCACATACGAGTCGCCATCATCATCATCATCATCGTATGGCCTGAAGGGACACTGCTTTTCATGATTATGTACATTACAAAACAAACATTTCACGTCGGCCATTTTAAAAACCCGGCAGGGACAATCTGCTAGCTGCAATTTCACTCACTTCAGCAACTTGCATACAGCACTTGCTAGCTGCAAATTCACTCACTTCAGCAAAAGGCATTAGCTTTACAAACAGCACTGGCTAGAGGCAAATTTTTTTTTTTTTCTTCAGCAAAACATTTTGGTTTTCTGTTTGGGTTCAAGGTGCTATTGCATCCACACTTCGCACATTCTCTGTGTATGCTAGAAGCCATTTTAAACCCCCGCATTTATTTGCAAACCCACAGACTTTTTAGTGTCGACCCGCATTCTCCACCATATGTGACAAACGCCCCTCTTTTGTAGTGCTGACGTCTGTCTGGGTTCTTCCCGACACAGTCTTCTAGGGTTATTTAATACAAAAACAGGATCATGCAAAGTATTCAGCTGCTTAACTCAGGCTTCTGCCTGCTTTATTTTCATCCAAGTAAGGTACTGCAGCTTTAACATATGTAGGTTAGAGGTACTCAGATACTTTCATTCAGCAGTTCACACATTTCAGTGTTACAGTATTTCCCACACTGTTATTTTTAAGAAAAAAAACCAAAATCATATAAACAAAATCCTATCCCTTTCAGGGATCTAACTACACATCAGAATAAGTCTCTCTAACAGCTGCTGGCCAACTAACCTGGTTCCCCAGCTTAAAACAATGCTCTCTCATTTAGGGTCACTTAGATACAGCACAGTCTTTTAGCAACAGCAGTAAACATTTGTTTTGTCTTATCTGTTCGTGGTGGGAACTCGGTCCCGTGTCCAGGCAAATCCTCTGGTACTGTGATACTTGGAGGGGCCATCAACCCCGAAAACTGGAAACAGGGGAGCAGCGATACCCCCAGCCTCCAGGCTCTAAGGAGAGAGAGTGAAATGCAAAACCTCTCTGCTCTAAATACCTGTGCATGTGATTAGAAGAGCAGGTGAGGGAGAACTAGAGCCATTGTAATCTGTGGTCTGGATTTTCCATCCAGCTGCCTGAGTTAATGGGAAGCTGTGGAACGGATCATTTTTAACTATTCCTGCACTTTCTGCTCTAAAATGGGGCAGAAAGCTGCCTAACATCTTTGGACTATGTCACAACACATTCAATTAGAAATCAACCTCTAACTTGATTCCTAGCTTCTAAAAAGCAATATATAATTAACCTATATTTTTAACCACTACAGTCCCTCAATTTGGATAGACTCTTGTGTGTAGGTACTAATTTAGTGTTCCTCAAATAGGGAGGGTTTTCAAATTTTGTAAGAGTGTAGTAGTATAATTATTACCAACACTCTATACTTCATAGACAATGAAATATCTCTAATTTATTGGAGTAGTTATAAATTTAGTTTACTCCCTCATATTTTACAATTCTGACTCTTAGGGGGATTATTTCTATTTTCCAATTTCTTTAAAACAAGTCATGTTAATTACAATTACTGCTCACCCAATAAAACTATGATTATATAGTCAAAGACACAAATTCATTCTTAGGTGGAATACACATGGGTGACTTAATATAAACAAGCACGATACATTTGATTTACACAGAAACACAGTTAATGTATATTATAAAGACATATATTGACATAATTTAAATTTTTGTGTTTAGACAATTATCCATAAAAGGTTATAGACTTTCCAGTTATTAATAAGCAAAATACCCTTATTGCATGGCATAATCAATAGAAAGGATCGGGCTTCCATACAAAGGGAGGGGTGGGTAAATGAATCTTATTTACATATTAAATGAGCACTTATCACAAAATATAATATATTTAAAAACAGGTCGCATAACCACATCCTAAATATTGTTCTACAATATTGATTTTTCACTGATACATTATACTCTCATAAAGGGGATGACGTTGTTTATATCATGTTCCAAACTACTTTATTCACATAGATTGTAATTACAGTGGCGACACACTTTATTCTCGCTCGGCTAGTCCCGCGAATTCGGGTATACCCGGGTGTATTCAGGTTTCTGATCGTTTTCTGCCAGAGTGCATTGTGTTATTTTCCCGGCAGGGATTTAAGCATTTTATTCCGGCTGGCTGAAATACTGCAATGCCGTGTAAAAACACATGGTGGCGCTTGCGAGCTGTTCTCTTTGAAGCCGTCCCCTATAATGAATTGTAATGCAGTATATATACTGTATATATATATATATACTGTATAACAACTACCCTATAACCACTAACATACAGTACTGTACACATACAGTACTGTATATGCACATACATAAATGATACTACAGTATGGGCGGCGGGGGCGAGATGTGTTTGCAGCAGAGAGAGAACCGCTGCTCTCTCTCTGCGCAAACATCGGCACATTAAAAATAATTTGAAATACATTTTTATTGATAGTGTAGATGTGCAGGGGGTCTCCGGAGCTGAACCGCATTGGTTTCAGGTATGGGGACCCCCTGCTCCCCGAGATACAGCCCCCTTTATGAGGTGCCGGTATCCCTCTGCTTGGTTTAAAGGGCCCGATCACGTGATCGCGGCCTGTAAACCAAGAGCAGAGGGATACCGGCACCCCCTAAAGGGGCCTGTATCTCGGGGAGCAGGGGGTCCCCAGACCTGAAACCAGTGCGGTTCTGCTCCGGAGACCCTCTGCACATGTACAGTATAAATAAAACACATACAGTATATACAGTAAATAAACACTCGTTCTTTACCTTAGCGGCTATGCGCTATGGTAAAGAAGCAGCATTTCTGTATTTTAATAATATTGTACAGTGAGCAGGGGGTTCCCTGAGCCAGAAATTAATGCTCAGGGACCCCCCCTGCTCCTGCTCAATATTATTAAAAATACAGAAATGCTGCTTTATTACCATAGCGCATAGCCGCTAAGGCAATGAAGGTGTTAACCCACCGTGCCCGCTTTATTGTGGGTAGCGGGGATGGGTGAGGGGGGTATTTGGCCCTTGGTGTGAGTTTAGGACTTGCGGGGGGGTTGCGGGTGCACTTAACCCCTTCACGACCATAGCAGTTAATACCGCTATGGTCATGAAGGGGTTAAGCCCTCTCGCTACCCCCCCGCAAGCCCTAAACAAGCACCGTTGGGGCTAATACCCCATTCACCCACCCCGCTACCACAATAAAAAAAAACTCACACACAGCAGCCGCCAAAAAATAAATAAATAAATCTAAATAAATAAATAAATCACTATAAATAAATACATTTGAAATACATTTTTATTGATAGTGTAGATGTGCAGGGGGTCTCCGGAGCTGAACCGCGTTGGTTTCAGGTCTGGGGACCCCCTGCTCCCCGAGATACAGCCCCCTTTATGAGGTGCCGGTATCCCTCTGCTTGGTTTAAAGGGCCCGATCACGTAATCGCGGCCTGTAAACCAAGCAGAGCAGAGGGATACCGGCACCCCCTAAAGGGGCCTGTATCTCGGGGAGCAGGGGGTCCCCAGACCTGAAACCAGTGCGGTTCTGCTCCGGAGACCCTCTGCACATGTACACTATAAATAATACACATATATAAATAAACACTCGTTCTTTACCTTAGCGGCTATGCGCTATGGTAAAGAAGCAGCATTTCTGTATTTTTAATAATATTGTACAGTGAGCAGGGGGTTCCCTGAGCCAGAAATCTAAACTCAGGGGACCCCCTGCTCCTGCTCAATATTATTAAAAATTAATACAGCAGTTAATACCGCTACGGTCATGAAGGGGTTAAGCCCTCCCCTACAGTATTCTCTCTTTTAAACTTCCCTGCCTTCAATGTAATCTACTGTACTGTATGTAAAACCCCCTCCCCAATTCTCTCTCTTTTAAACTTCCATTCCTTCACTGTAATCTATGTAAAAACCCCTCCCCAATTCTCTCCTATTGTGTGCGTTAAGCTTCCCTGCAATCTATGTAAAAAAAAACACCCCCTATTGTGTGTTAAATCTCCCTGGCCTGTCCTGTGTTTCTGAGTGCAGTGTACTGTATGTAAATGTGGGGAGGGGGAAGGGGTTTATAAATGTGAGTTTATAAATAAAATAAAGAATATTATTTCTAGGGGCCCTAGAACAGAAGTTCCCACGCCAATTGCGCGCTCATTGCTCTTTTTTTACAATGTTGCTGGTCTTGCGGCTTTGCAGTCTGGCAGCAAAAAGCAGTTTGTAGTACTGAGTGTGAGATCAATTAACCAGTTCTTTTATTGCTGAAGTCGCCACAAAAAACTTTTATTTACAAATACAGTACAATACAATGGTGAAACATTTCAAGTAAACAGCAATTTGAAAACATCAACACACAATAATACATACAGTACAGTGCAAAATTGCAGCCTTTATTAAATGCTTCTACAGTGGGATGGTGCGCAACCAGCTCAGTCCTAGAAGAGGGCAGCAAACAGGGCAGGTTTTCAGGGCCACATTGAAAACCGTGCAACACACAATCCGTTCTGTGGGTCTGAGCGGGTTGAAAGTCACCATGTCCTCATACAGTACATTCTCGAATACCTTTAGAATAAAAATATATAAATATACAGTATAAATATTGTACAGTATAATGTTAAATAACCCGTCCTGTTCTTTTTTCCTTCATAACAGTATCCTCATTGTGTCTGCGGTACAGTAGTTCATTGAAAGAGGAGAGGTTTTGTGTACATCATTACTGTTGTTTATATACTGTACATTTGACTGCACAAGCAGATTCGACGGGACACAACGCACCCCTCCCCCTTGGGCACCCTTTTTCCTGGAACGACAAGAAAACAAAAACTTAGTTCAGTTACTGTACTGCAGAGTACTGTATGTGCATACTGTACTGTATTATGGCAGGACTACTGTAGGTGGCTGGTGCAGCTTTCTCTGTAAAGAAAAAAATGGAGCAGTTAGTAGGCAGTTACTGTAGTACTGTCAAACTACTGTATACTGGAACTACTGTATACTCTGACTAGTACTGTACTGTAACCGCTGGTGCCATGGCTATGTACTGTAACCTTATGGCTGCTGCTGCTGTCTCTGAAAAGAAAAAATCTGTGCCATACTTACCTGTATCATACTGTGCTTACAATACTACAGCACTCTACTACTTTCCTGATGCTTGCCCATTGCGCGCGATGACAATGGGCAACACTGTGGCAATATGGTCTATATATTTATTGCATCGTTCCACGGTGAGTACATCGTTCCAAAAACTCAGTATGGCTTTGAACAACTCGTCCTTTTTGGAGGATTTCGCCACTTTACGGATATGTTCCTTCAGCTGATGCCAGACCATTTCGATCGGATTGAAGTCTGGCGATCTGTGACTGGAAAGAAAGGACAATTGGTTTAAGAGCTAAAAACAGTGGGGAACAAAAATGGGACACAGTCTACTGCACTTACTCCACTGGCGTCTTCACCCAGTTGATGCCGCGCTCAAGGATATGCGCCGTCGACGCGGTGTGCTTGGGATCGTTGTCCTGGTAGAAGCGGTGACCATTGGGAAAGTCACGTCTGATGTATCGCACTATCGCGGGCACAATGTTGTCTTGGAAGAAAGCTTTATTCATGATTCCTATAGCAAGAAAAGAAAAGTGCTCAATAGTACAGTACAGTGCATACGGTAAGGCAACACTAGTCAAGTACAGTGCATTAGGCGGCATTATATTTGAGAAATTGTACCTTCAAAGATGACAATGCCTCCCGGTCCACGCCTAGAGATGGCACCCCACACATGCAGCTTCACAGGGTGTTTTGGCCGCGGCTTCAAAGATATGCGGCCTTTTTTGTGGAACGCAAATCTTGCAAATCTCTCCAGCGACACAGTAGACTCATCAGTGAAGATGCAATCCTGGAAAGTCTCAGGCTGTCGATCCATGCCTGGGCCTGGAGCACTCTTTTGATTTTGTTTGCGTCCCGTATCATGGGGTACGCTCTGTAATGACAATGAATAAAAAAAATTTGCGTCACAGCGCAGTACAGTTTGCAAAACAACACTTTTACTTTACAGTACCTCCTGTACTGTCCAGTACTAACCTCACACGTCCATATTTCCATCCAATTATGCGTCTCATCTTCTTTATGCTGCTTTCGGGTACAGTCAGATTGTGCTTTTCCTGGAGAGTGTTTTTAACCCTTAATGCACTCCTCTCATCATTCTCCTCACTTATTCTGTCCACCAGAAGAGTAGTCTCCCTACAATGCAAAGAAATTATATTGTTTTATTAATATGCAGCAATATAAAATGTATACTGTACATGTAATGTTGTAATATACAGTAAATATAAATATACAAAAAATGTATACTGCTGTACTATAAATATAAATAGACAAAATATACAGTACTGTATACAGTACTGTTGTAATATAAATATACTACAGTATATAAATATACTGTTGTTATATCATAATAAATACACATCATACTGTACTGTATATTCTGTTGTAAGATGAATTGCAATATACCAAAAGTGTATACTGCTGCACAAAAAATATAAATTGACCACAAATACAGTATATACTGTTGTAATATAAATATACTATATAAATATACTGTTGTTATATCATAATAAATACACATCATATACTGTACTGTATATTCCGTTGTAAGATGAATTGCAATATACCAAAAGTGTATACTGCTGCACAAAAAATATAAATTGACCACAAATACAGTATATATTGTTGTAATATAAATATACTGTACTATATAAATATACATCATACAGTATATATTCCGTTGTAAGATGAATTGCAATACAGTATACCAAAAGTGTATACTGCTGCACAAAAAATATAGATGTACAGTACAGTTTTCTATATTTTTTTTTGTTAAGTTTTAAAAATATACTTAAAGTTAGTTACCCTTGGTGCCTTTTTGCGGTCTCTGTTTTTTCCTTGTGCATGATAGCACACGGTGTTTGATGGCACAACGAGGCCAGAAGCAGCTAACCAGCGTTGGATATCAGCAATTCGTTTTCCGCTCGTGTACATCTCCTTAATTCGCATGCTGATATCCTTTGAAATCTTCTTAACAGGCATTGCTGCGAGTAGAAAGAAATACAAACACAAGAATGTGTATTCGATGTTTAGTCGATGTGTATTCAATGTGCAGTGAATCCACAAAATGGATGGTGTATTTATACGTTAATGACTCACATTACAGTACGCCCACTTTCAACACCTGTACCTGGCCGCCATGCATAAAAGGTCACACACTTTGCATAGCCCACCACTCGCTGATCTTTATCTGAGCTTGCCCTTGTTCAGATACTTACTGCATTGTGCCACCTGCTTCCATGGAGCATCCCCGGTTCTATGGACGCAAGAACCCTCTCACCTCTGCCGTGCCTGCCACGCTGAAAAAGCGAAAGGCAGCAGCCGTTTCCACGCCAAGGACAAAGCGACAGGCTAAGGCCAATAAAGAAAACCTTCTGCTGACCCCAAAGGCTAAGGGTTTTCCTAGACGTAAACCTCATTATGTGAAGAAGATATATGGTAATGTGCTCTGTACGCAAGACGAATGGCAGCCATCCCACCGAATCCGCAGACCACTTCCCATATGCTTCGACGACTCTGCTGTAGCTGTCCCGGAAATCTTCAGCCCGGCTTCTCCACCCCCATCTTGTCCGGTTCCATCCGAAGATGCTGCCGCCTCTCAAATCCACGGGTCACCGTCTCCTTTGCTCTTGGACGACTCTGCTTCTCGCCCGGAAATCCAACGGTCACCTTCTCCATCCCTCTTTGACGACGCTGCCGCTTCTTCTGTACCGGGTATCCCCAGGCCACCTCCTCCACTCTCCATCGCTGCCGCTTCTCCTGTACCGGGTATCCCCAGGCCACCTCCTCCACTCTCCATCGATGCCGCTTCTCTCCATGCAACCCCCATCTCATCCTCCGTTGCACCCATCCCCCCAGATCTCCAGATGACATGCACAAGCAGCTCATTAGACCGGATCCTGAATGGGATAAGTGTGGATCTCCCCAGGAATTCTATTGTGCTGGCAAAGCTAGATCTGCTTCTGGAGTCGGTGCTACATGTGGAGCAACGGATGGACAAGATAGAGGCTGACATAGCGGGTATACATCGTTTGCTCGGTGTTAATGCCCCTGTTTCCCCAACGCTGGAGCAGGGGGGTGACATGGATGTGATGAATGGGAGCATCGACCCCCTTCCATCACCAAGCGCACCCCCCCCACGAGAAATTGTAATGTACATGTACATTGAGGAGGACATGACAACCCCGTCAAGACCACGCCAGGAGACAAACCGGTGACCACGACTGGAGGAAAGCTTCCTCCCAGACACCCTACCATCGCCCGTCGCCTCAAGTACACCCGCTCCCAAAAGACCTCCTACACCCGCTCGCATCGAACCGGTGCCCGACATCAGCCTGTACGATCTGACAGCGGCGCTTAGGGAGAAGTATAGGGTGATGAGTGCTGGTGTACCCCACAAGTATGCCTTGATCATTTTTAAGCACCATGTTCCCTACTCGTTATACTGCGAGTGGGTGTTCAAAGTGAACTACGATGGGAATCGCCAAAAAAAGGCCCTTCCTGCCAATTTAAGGAAAAACATTGTGGAAGAAATGCAGCGCTTTTATGCAGTTACAGATCCTGTAATGAGAGGCGTTCGAGACTGCATTAATGGCGTTTTGCGCCTTGCAAGGAATCGGCCATGGACGGACAATTTGGAGGACTTTCAGTGAGACCATACTGTAATGTTGTGCTGAACTGTATTGTGCTGTACAGTACTGTACATGTTTTGCCCTACAGTTCCTGCTGTACTTAAACAAAGGATACTGTACTGTATGTTGTTGTGTGTTGCACGGTTTTCAATGTGGCCCTGAAAACCTGCCCTGTTTGCTGCCCTCTTCTAGGACTGAGCTGGTTGCGCACCATCCCACTGTAGAAGCATTTAATAAAGGCTGAAGTTTTGCACTGTGTGTTGATGTTTTCAATTGCTGTTCACTTGAAATGTTTCACCATTGTATTATACTGTATTTGTAAATAAAAGTTTTTTGTGGCGACTTCAGCAATAAAAGAACTGGTTAATTTATCTCACACTCAGTACTACAGTACAAACTGCTTTTTGCTGCCAGACTGCAAAGCCGCAAGACCAGCAACATTGTAAAAAAAGAGCAATGAGCGCGCAATTGGCTTGGGAACTTCTGTTCTAGGGCCCCTAGAAATAATATTCTATATTTTATTTATAAACTCACATTTATAAACCCCTTCATCCACCCCCGCTACCCACAATAAAAAATAATCACACACAGCATCCCCGCAATAAATAAATAAATGACTATAAATAAATACATTTGAAATACATTTTTATTTATAGTGTAGATGTGCAGGGGGTCTCTGGAGCTGAACCGCACTGGTTTCAGGTCGGGGGACCCCCTGCCCCCCGAGATACAGACCCCTTTATGAGGTGCCGGTATCCCTCTGCCTTAAAGGCCCCGATCACGTGACCGCGGCCTGTTAAACCAAGGAGAGGGATACCGGCACCCCCTAAAGGGGCCTGTATCTCGGGGAGCAGGGGGGTCCCAGGCCTAAAACCACAGCGGTTCTGCTACAGAGACCCTCTGCACATCTACACTGTGAATAAAACACAGACATCATTAAAGAATCATTCATTGCCTTAGCGGCTATCCGCTATGGTAATGAAGCAGCATTTCTGTATTTTTAATAATATTGTACAGTGAGCAGGGGGTTCCATGAGCCAGAAATCTAAACTCAGGGGGCCCCCTGCTCCTGCTCAATATTATTAAAAGTACAGAAATGCTGCTTCATTACCTTAGCGTATAGCCGCTAAGGTAATGAAGGGGTTAAGGCATAATAACCAATAAAAACATTCAATACACTACCCACTACCCATGGCAACCTCCGCTGCTGCTGCTGTAAAACAGAGAAAACAATTAAAACTTTCAAAGTAATGTCCCCTAACCCCTTAATCACCATAGCGGTTATTAACCGCTACAGTCATGAAGGGGTTAACCCACCCTCACCCACCACTCGGAATGCCTACATACCCTCCCACACTAACCCCCCCCCCCCCCGTGAGGCCTAACCACCCAGTCAGTACCCACATACCGTTGGGGAAACACCCCACCCCCAGTACCCACAATAAAAACAGTACAATGACCCACAATAAACAGCATCATATTTATTAAATACATTACCCACCCCCTGTGCCCCCCCCCATAAATACAAGATTTATCCTTTTACATACAGGGTTCATAACGCAGCCCCACGCTAGTCCCCGGTGGGCTGGCAGGGCACCTGGACAGACCTACAATTTACCAGCAGCCCTTTTTACACAGGTTCTGGAGGCCTGCTGGTGGATCCTGCCAGCACCATGGCACCCAGGTGGTCTCCTTGGGCCACAATTGGGTCTCCACGGTAGGCCCAAGGATGTCTGGGAGCCCGGGTCAAACCCACAGGTGTCTGCGGGGCCTCGGGTGGTTCCCTCGGGGGTCTGGGGAACTCACGGGTGCTCACTACGGGTCCGCGGTGCCCCCACAGAAGTGGGACCACACATCATCATCCCCGCACCTACGGGTCGGCGGTGCCCCCACAGAAGTGGGACCACACATCGTCATCCCCGCAGACTACGGGTCCGCGGTGCACCCACAGAAGTGGGACCACACATCATCATCCCCGCATGTGTCACCCGTGGAACCACCAGCCTGATACCCTTGGGATACCCGAGGATACCCACAGGTGGTCTCCATAGGCCCCACGCAAAACCACGGAATCAAACCCTGAATGTAAAAAAAATAAACCTGGCCTATACATTCAATACATACACCCTCCCCCCAACACCTACAGTACAATAATGTGCAAAATAACTATTATCTAGATATGGATAATAGATTAATTGCCCATTATTAAAAACATTAACTAGCATATACAAATAAATAAAGTACTACTGACCTCATCAATACGAAGTGTCCATTGCCAGCAAAATCCTTGTCTTGTCCACAACATACATAGCAAATACAAAGCCAATACATTGCAATTACATTCAGATATCAATTAACCCCTTAAACACCTTATCAGATAATAACCACAAAGGTAATTAAGGGGTTAAGCCACACAGGACCGATACCCACCCTTCACCCATGAATTTGTACTGTGGCTTCATCATGTAAATATATATATATATATATATATATATATAGTCAGATAAGGCAGTTGGCACTCCAATAGGTGCTGTTAAGCCACAGGTGCACGTCCCATATAGAGAATGTAGTTATACGTTACCGTTCCAAGGATTGGTAAACAAGAGACAGCACTCAATGTTGAAGATCAAAGTGTATTAGTGAAAGCAAAAATACATCCAGAAACCCAACGTTTCGGTCCTACAGAATGGGACCTTCCTCAGGGGGATACAAAGGATCCTTTGTATCCCCCTGAGGAAGGTCCCATTCTGTAGGACCGAAACGTTGGGTTTCTGGATGTATTTTTGCTTTCACTAATACACTTTGATCTTCAACATTGAGTGCTGTCTCTTGTTTACCAATCCTTGGAACGGTAACGTATAACTATATATATATTTTTTTTTGGCTTTTTATAGTGGTGAGAATATCATTATCCTCAGGTACAAACTGTTTAGATTTGCGCTGTGTGTTTCTTCTGTATACATATTCTTCCACTATACATATAGCAGCAGTCTAAACAGAGTTCATCATGGCCATGGCTATGGATCAAGAATCCATATTCTATATGAGGAAACATAGAGGCATTGATTCTGAGGACATATTCTCAGATGATCTAAGATTAGAGAGCGTAGCAGGGGACGAGGAAGATTTAGATTCCATGTTTCTCAAATTAGAGAGATTAATGGTCAAGGATACCAAGGCTTACTGGGAAGTTATAACACTAGAGCAATATATTGCTGTTGAAAGAATACCATGTGTGCATGGCCATGTGCCTTTTCATGACGTCATCTTAAAGGCAATTGAAGCAAAGCCATTCTGATTGGTTGTGCTTTCATTGCCTTTAAGATGACGTCATCATTTTTTTTTTGTCGGCCAAAACACATGGTTTTCACGGCCCAATCAGGACCGTGGGAACCATGACGCAAAATGTGACGTCATAAGCCTTTAAAAGCCTATGTCGTCTCATTTTGAAGCCAGACGCCGCGGAGGAAGGACCTCCAGAGAAGAAAAAAGACAAGGGCGTGGCCGATGATGGAAAGAAGACCACGCCCTGCCCCGCCTGGAAGGAGATAGAAGAAAGAAGAATACAGATGAAGACGGATTACAAGTAGAAGACCCGTGGATTGATTTGGATTTTTAGTTTAAAGTTTATTTTTTTATGGTTTATTATTTTATGGGTTCCTGATCGTGGATTGGTTCGTGAGTAAGCTGCGCAACGGGAGTCGGTGGGGCCAAGTAATGGTAAGTGAACTAAAGAAATGTATTTTATTTAACTTGTTAATTTTTTTAAAAGCTTTTTTAACATGTGTATTTTTTTTTTGTGGTATATCATTTTTTGCCACTGTATGTATGTATGTATATATGTCTAGAGAGATATATACATACAGTACAGTACAGGGTAAGAAATGATGTTGTTTTAAAAGCTGGATTAGATGTGTTTTAAATTATTTTGTGTATGCTGCTACAGTATGCTTTATTGTGAGTTTAAAGTATTTTAAAATTAGATAGATGTATTCCTTGGTATTGTATTGTGTGTTTGAGGAAGGTCAGGGATAGGCTTGGTTGTATATTTTTTCAAAGGCTTAATTGTTCTGCTCTAGGCGTGAATTTGTTAATGGTTTCATTGTTCTTGATGGGAGTGTGAATTGTTTAGGGATGTAAATAATGATTGCTAATTGATTTTTGTTTACTTGCTTTGATTAATTTGCAGAATGTATACTGTATGGTGCATACTAGATATTTAGGCATCATTTATATTGGAATGTAAGTTGTTTAATGGCTTTTCAGAGGTTTAGTGATGATTTAGATTGAGAGATCAGTTATGAATATTAAAGGAAATTGATTTTAATTTAGTGTGTATGTATGGAGAAGTGTTTGGCTGTAGGACAGTGCTTTTGATAACCCTTCTACATTTATTTGTACTGTATACTGGTTTATCATGGGTGTGTATATAACGTGTGTATATATATATATATATATATATATACTGTATACAGTATACTGTATCTCTCTCTCTCTCTCTCTGTATACAGTATATATATATATATATATATATATATATATATATATATATATATATATATATATATATATATTTGCATGATGAAGCCACAGTACAAATTCATGGGTGAAGGGTGGGTATCGGTCCTGTGTGGCTTAACCCCTTAATTACCTTTGCGGTTATTATCTGATAAGGTGTTTAAAGGGTTAATTGATATCTGAATGTAATTGCAATGTATTGGCTTTGTATTTGCTATGTATGTTGTGGACAAGACAAGGATTTCGCTGGCAACGGACACTTCGTATTGATGAGGTCAGTAGTACTTTATTTATTTGTATATGCTAGTTAATGTTTTTAATAATGGGCAATTAATCTATTATCCATATCTGGATAATAGTTATTTTGCACATTATTGTACTGTAGGTGTTGGGGGGAGGGTGTATGTATTGAATGTATAGGCCAGGTTTATTTTTTTTACATTCAGGGTTTGATTCCGTGGTTTTGCGTGGGGCCTATGGAGACCACCTGTGGGTATCCTCGGGTATCCCAAGGGTATCAGGCTGGTGGTTCCATGGGTGACACATGCGGGGATGATGATGTGTGGTCCCACTTCTGTGGGGGCACCGCGGACCCGTAGTCTGCGGGGATGACGATGTGTGGTCCCACTTCTGTGGGGGCACCGCCGACCCGTAGGTGCGGGGATGATGATGTGTGGTCCCACTTCTGTGGGGGCACCGCGGACCCGTAGTGAGCACCCGTGAGTTCCCCAGACCCCCGAGGGAACCACCCGAGGCCCCGCAGACACCTGTGGGTTTGACCCGTGGCTCCCAGACATCCTTGGGCCTACCGTGGAGACCCAATTGAGGCCCACGGTGACCCAAGGAGACCACCTGGGTGCCATGGTGCTGGCAGGATCCACCAGCAGGCCTCCAGAACCTGTGTAAAAAGGGCTGCTGGTAAACTGTAGGTCTGTCCAGGTGCCCTGCCAGCCCACCGGGGACTAGCGTGGAGCTGTGTTATGTACCCTGTATGTAAAAGGATAAATCTTGTATTTATGGGGGGGGCACAGGGGGTGGGTAATGTATTTAATAAATATAATGCTGTTTATTGTGGGTCATTGTACTGTTTTTATTGTGGGTACTGGGGGTGGGGTGTTTCCCCAACGGTATGTGGGTAGGCCTCCCTTGTGGGTACTGACTGGGTGGTTAGGCCTCACGGGGGGGGGGTTAGTGTGGGAGGGTATGTAGGCATCCCGAGTGGTGGGTGAGGGTGGGTTAACCCCTTCATGACTGTAGCGGTTAATAACCGCTATGGTGATTAAGGGGTTAGGGGACATTACTTTGGATGTTTTAATTTTTGTCTCTGTTTTGCAGAAGCGGAGGGGCCATGGCCAGGATGGGGGGGGGGGTAACGGTATGTGGGTAGGGGGTGAGGGTGGTTAGACCTCACAGTATGCACATTGGGTCCCCCCCTCCCCACATTTACATACACTGCACTGACAGCAATGCAGGGAGGGAGATTTACTGTAACAGAAACATCTCTCTGCCTTCAGTGTAATCTGTTTAAAGACCCCTCCCCCTCCCTAATGTTTCTATTAAATCTCTCTGACTTCAGTGTAATCTGTTTAACAGAAACATTAGGGGGGAGGGGGCTTTACATCTCTCTGCCTTCAGTTTAATCTGTTTAAAGACCCCTCCCCCTCCCTAATGTTTCTGTTAAATCTCTCTGCCTTCAGTGTAATCTGTTTAACAGAAACATTAGGGGGGAGTAGCTTTACATCTCTCTGCCTTCAGTGTAATCTGTTTAACAGAAACATTAGGGGGGAGGGGGCTTTAAACAGATTACACTGAAGGCAGGGAGATACAGGGGATGTACTGTATTGTTCATCATGTATTTTGTTTATTGCAATGCTGTGTATAATGTATAAGGTTTTTTACAATTAGATAGATGTAATCCTTGGTATTGTAAGGGTTAGCTTTGGTTTTAAATTGTGTTTTCTGGTTGGTACTTACAGTATATATTGATTTTTGTTTACTTGATTGGTTAAAATAGTTGACTTGTTTGGAAGTGTTTGTATTTACTGGTACAGTAGCTTGCAATTATATTGTTAACATTCATTTGCAGAATGTATATGGTGCATAGATTTTATGCATCATTTACTGTATACAATGTAAATGCAATGTACTGTGTGGATTGGAATGTTATGTTTTATATTGTAAAATCAGTTAGGATTATTAAATGGATTATTATTATTGTCTGTATAGAGAAGCGTTATTTGTAGGACAGTATGATTTTGATAACCATTCTACAGTACATGTATTTGTATATTGGTTCATCATGTGTGTGTACAGTATATACTGTGTGTATATATATATACTGTATACTGTATATCTATATATATACTGTATATCTATATATATACTGTATATCTATATATATACAGTATATATATATATATATATATATATATATATATATATATATATATATATATATATATATGTATACAGTATATACTGTATATGTATAGGGATTGTTATTATATATATACAGTAAATATATATACAGTATTTATTTATTTCTCTTCATGTATTTATTTATTTAGATTTATATATTAATTGTGGGGCTGCTGTGCGTGAATTTTTTTTATTGGGGGTAGCGGGGGTGAGGGGGGTGTTTGGCCCTTGGTGTGAGTTTAGGACTTGCAGCAGCAGCACAATTAATAAATAAATCTAAATAAATAAATGAATATAAATAAATACATTTAAAATACATTTTTATTGATAGTGTAGATGTGCAGAGGGTCTCCGTAGCAGAACCGCTGTGGTTTTAGGTCTGGGAACCCCCTGCTCCCCGAGATACAGGCCCCTTTAGGGGGTGCCGGTATCCCTCTCCTTGGTTTAACAGGCCGCGGTCACGTGATCGGTGCCTGTAACGCAGAGGGATACCGGCACCTCATAAAGGGGCCTGTATCTCGGGGGGCAGGGGGTCCCCCGACCTGAAACCAGTGCGGTTCAGCTCCCGAGACCCCCTGCACATCTACACTATAAATAAAAATGTATTTCAAATGTATTTATTTATAGTCATTTATTTATTTATTTAGATTTATTTTTTTATTTTTTGGCGGCTGCTGTGTGTGAGTTTTTTTTTATTGTGGGAAGCGGGGGTGGGTGAATGGGGTATTAGCCCCAACGGTGCTTGTTTAGGGCTTGCGGGGGGTAGCGGGAGGGCTTAACCCCTTCATGACCGTAGCGGTACTAACTGCTACGGTCGTGAAGGGGTTAAGTGCACCCGCAACCCCCCCGCAAGTCCTAAACTCACACCAAGGGCCAAATACCCCCCTCACCCATCCCCGCTACCCACAATAAAGCGGGCACGGTGGGTTAACCCCTTCATTGCCTTAGCG
This sequence comes from Ascaphus truei, assembly GCF_040206685.1. NCBI lineage: Eukaryota > Metazoa > Chordata > Amphibia > Anura > Ascaphidae > Ascaphus > Ascaphus truei. Next base: position 243,682,701 of record NC_134487.1, on the reverse strand, counting down.
GCTATCCGCTATGGTAATGAAGCAGCATTTCTGTATTTTTAATAATATTGAGCAGGAGCAGGGGGGGTCCCTGAGCATTAATTTCTGGCTCAGGGAACGCCCCTGCTCACTGTACAATATTATTAAAATACAGAAATGCTGCTTCTTTACCATAGCGCATAGCCGTTAAGGTAAAGAACGAGTGTTTATTTATATATGTGTTTTATTTATACTGTACATGTGCAGAGGGTCTCCGGAGCTGAACCGCACTGGTTTTAGGTCTGGGGACCCCCTGCTCCCCAAGATACAGGCCCCATTAGGGGATGCCGGTATCCCTCTGCTCTGCTTGGTTTACAGGTCGCGGTCACGTGATCGGGCCCTTTAAAGGCAGAGGGATACCGGCACCAGTGCGGTTCAGCTCCCGAGACCCCTGCACATCTACAATATAAATAAAAATGTATTTAAAATAAGTTTTAATGTGCCGATGTTTGCGCTGAGAGAGCAGCGGATCTCTCTCTGCTGCAAACACATCTCGCCCCCCGCCGGCCCATACTGTAGTATCATTTACTGTATGTACTGTACAGTATGTGCATATACAGTACTGTATACTGAACATGTAGAATAAATGCATAGTTTTATTTATTCGGGTTTATTACACAGTATACTGTTCGGCCGGAAAACATCAGCATACAGCACAATATTATCCATCGAAATCCCCCCATTAGCCGTTTTCTTTTCTGAGGAAAAACAAAATGAAAAGTTTTAATGTACAGTAATGGTCAGCCCCCTAAAGAAGTACCCAGCCAGCCCCACCAAAATAATACGGCAACAATACAGTACTCACCATACTATTTCCCATTCAGCTTGCGCCGGCGCCAGTCCACTGCCAGTACAGCTTTCTTCATCATCCACGTCGATAGTTTGCAGCGGGACTAGCCCACCTGTAGTCAGCAGGTGAGGCGGGAAATCGCTTAGGTACATGCAACTTCATCAAAACTGACCGCGAAATCCGACTCTGCCTCAGGATCAGGCTCGGGCTCAGGGTTGTCACTGACGGTGGGTCCGTTATCGGAAGCCTGTGCTGGTGCTGGTGCATTGCTTGGCAGGGACTGTCGCTTCTTAGTTGGTTTTAACACGACCCTTCGCCTTTTGCCGCCTCCATGATCATAGATACGGGAAAAACCCTGTGACACACACCAATACCCTCCAACAAATTGGGGCTCAATACGGTGAAAACAGGGGTCACTACATAACCTTTTCCTTATTGCACGCTTCCACAAATGAGGAGTTGGCGAAAATTTGTAAAAGTCATAGTTTTCGATAAAATACTGATAAATTTGAACAACTGTTGCCATCTTATCCTCTGTTGCATTAATAGCGGCCCATATCAAACAAGCATAACTTCTGTCAGGTTTTTGGAACACGGGCTGCACTTGAACACTCATGGTGGGTCTCTGGAGAATAGTGTAACTGAAACTGGTCTTTGTCTTTATTTAATATGTAAAGCCTAAATTGATACATTTTTGCAACTCTTCCTTTAGTCTCGAGGCCAAGGCCAAGTTACTGTACAATGGCACACTGTGGTACAGTATCTTTTTAAACGAAACACCTGCAAGCCCACACATTACTGATTCGGCGCTTTACAAGTCAGGAATTTATGCCATCTGGTGGACACGCGAAGCATTGCAGCCTAGTAAATCCTGATCATTATCATTTAACACATCAGCCGCCCATCAGCCAGGCATGAACTGTGGCTGGGAAGGCAAACGCAACGCAGCATGCAAGAGGTGAGCAGCGGCGGATTCCAGGTATCTGCCAGGTACAAACTGGTCATTTGCTCGAATAAAGTGTGTCGCAGCAGTATGAACTCAATGTAAGATATAAATGAGTAAATCTAGGAATTCGATCTGAATTTTACTGTACTTGGTTGTGAACTTTAAATTATATGGATTATTATTCAATCCAGCCAGAAATACCTCCAAGAGATCCATACTGCCCTCCCAAATCAGGAGGATTACTCATTTATATCGATGATGGACAAAATTGAGACTAAAACATATATTAAAAGTGTGGACACTAATAACTTTTTATTGGGAGACAGTGGACACTCAGAGAAGTGGATAAATAATATCCCATTAGGCCAGATGCAAAGAATTAGACACAATTGCACAAAGAAACATGTATTTGACGAACAGGCGAAAGATCTAATGGTTAAATTTGATGAAAGAAACTACAAAAAGGATATAGTTGAGGATGCATATAGAAAAGTTTCCTTGATGGATAGGGCAGAGTTAATACAATACAAAATTAAAGACACGAAGAGGGGAAAACATCGGTTCCATTTGTAACTAGATACAGTAATTCAGCTAGAGATATTAGGAAAATCATTCACAAACATTGGGGTATCCTACATAAGGACCCAATGTTACAGCAGATTTTACCATCTAAACCGGAAATTATCTTCACCAGGGCAGCAAATCTTAAACAAAGATTAGCCCCTAGCTGTTTAAAAAGGGACAATCTAAAACCAGTCACAATAACCACAGGGTTTTTTAAGTGTCAAACGTGCAAAGGTTGCAAACTTCATCCAAACTCCCAAAAGAGCTTTAAGACGATAAAGTCAGAAGTCTCACATGATACATATGATATAAAAGATATGATTGACTGTAACTCAAGCTTTGTAGTCTATTTGTTGCAATGTCCTTGCAACAAACAATACATTGGGAGAACTACAAGAAAACTCAAAATCCACATAGCGGAACATGTAAGAAATATAGAAAAAGGCCTGCAACAATATAGTGTGTCAAAACATTTCAGAGACTTTCATGGTCAGGACCCTAAGGGTCTGAAATTTGTAGGCATTGAAAAAATCAGACCTAGTTGGAGAGGAGGGAATCCTGTGATTAAAATATCAAGACAGGAAACATACTGGATTTATGCCCTCAAAACTCTAACACCACTAGGTCTGAAAATCGACATAGACCTAGGATCCTTCGTAAGAGATTAAGTTATATTTATGTCAAATCAATATCTTACATTGAGTTCATAATTACAATCTATGTGAATAAAGTAGTTTGGAACATGACATAAACAACGTCATCCCCTTTATAAGAGTATAATGTATCAGTGAAAAATCAATATTGTAGAACAATATTTAGGATGTGGTTATGCGACCTGTTTTTATATTATATTTTGTGATAAGTGCTCATTTAATATGTAAATAAGATTCATTTACCCACCCCTCCCTTTGTATGGAAGCCCGATCCTTTCTATTGATTATGCCATGCAATAAGTGTATTTTGCTTATTAATAACTGGAAAGTCTATAACCTTTTATGGATAATTGTCTAAACACAAAATAAGTATAGAGTGTTGGTAATAATTATACTACTACACTCTTACAAAATTTGAAAACCCTCCCTATTTGAGGAACACTAAATTAGTACCTGCACACAAGAGTCTATCCAAATTGAGGGACTGTAGTGGTTAAAAATATAGGTTAATTATATATTGCTTTTTAGAAGCTAGGAATCAAGTTAGAGGTTGATTTCTAATTGAATGTGTTTACACCATAATGCTATAGATCTCTGCATATGCTTTACTATTTACTAGGTGGTATTAGAATTAATTGTCTTTAACTGTTTGAATCAACATAAATACAATTCCTAATAGAGGCCTTTTTGTTGCATAGTACAATTATCAAGTATAATTAATATGTGAATCCTGCAATTCTTCAATTTACTGGGCAGCCAGTCATGTAATGGAGGAGGGTATTTATACCCAGGATTAGGGACAGATAGTGTGATCACCCCTGACGAAGCCGAAAGGAGAAACGCGTAGGGCGTGGTTTTGAGACAACTGAGAGTGAACACAGGACATTCGGGAGTAGCAGACAGCAGTTAACAGCTGTTTGGCAGTGATTTGTACCGGTATACTTCCACGGTACATGTTTTTATCAAGGAGGATTGGGACGCAGCTCCACACAGTGAGCCGGGGGATTTGGACGAAAATCTCGCGAGACGGAGTGACGTCATCACGCCATCACGTGCTGCCGGACGGCCACGGAGGACGAGAGCAGACAGAGGAGCGGGGAAGTCCACAGACGGTCTGGACTGACACCAACAGAAGGGGAAATAATACTCTGTACCCCTGAAGTAGCGTGAGTACTACTGGCACATTAGGTGCAGTTAGAGAGACGCACGGCCCCTTACTATGGGTCTCAAAACAACAGAGCTAATACCCTGCCCTTAGAGGCTTTGGACACTATTTGGAGTGCACTGTAAAAGTGTCTCTTTACCTCTGGCAGCCGGCCATAACACCTTAAGTGGTCAAAAGGGCATTGTATAGGAAAACAACAAAGACTGTTTATAGATCCACGGATACCCACCCTTGATGAGTGTGAGATGCTCTAAATTCTCAAAAGTTTTTATGATAACTCACAAAGTGTGAGTATTTTACCTATTGTCATTTTTTATCTAATTTTACAATAAACTGTGTTACACTATGTGTGTGTCCCACTTCTCTTCCTACATGTGATACTACGCACGAGAATACGCTTCCTGCGGATGAGATGCTGCTGGATGTTCCAGATTCTTCATAATTGTTCCAGATCCCAGAGTGGATACAAGGCCTGATTATATCTTACACACTGTAAGTGCATATCTTATCCTCTGGCGGTGAAATTGCTAGAACATATTACCCTATGTTTGTTTTTCTTGTCTCCACTTGCGCCTAGGTCATTATTGTTGGGATATCTTTCTGTTACCAGCCCGTGGAGCGGTAGACCTTTTGGCTGCAGACTAAGTCAGGGAAAGTTAGATTGTGAGGTACTATACCCTCCAGTATATGTAGTAATTATATCATTTGTTAATCTTTGTGTGATTGCACTTATTGTATTTTTCTGTTTATATATATATATATATATATATATATATATACACTTGTTGGACAAAAAGCTGTATAGTTGGCTGTTGGGATTTTGTTATATTAACTTTTATAGTTATACAGGTCTATTACTATGCATACCTACTATTACAGCCACTTGTATCATTGTCAGTTGATTAAAACTGAAATGTTTGGTGACCATTATTCATTGTTGAAGTATTATGTCCATATGGACTAATTTAATTGTCACCATTTCTGATGTTATGTCTGTAGTTAAATATAAATTTTGGATATAAATATGTTTACTGTATAAAGCGGCTGTACACAAGAATAAAGGGGCTATACACAAAGCCTTCATTTAGACCTGCTGGGGACAGCGTGCCTGTTGTGTACAGTACTGTATATCCATCTAGCTTGTTTTTGGAGGAGTTTTTGGCCTCAGTTCCCTTTTCTCATACTTGGTGCTAGATATTCAATTCCTTGGAATTTGAGTTATTCAACCTTCCCTTCATGTTGATCTCTTACATGTCGTGAGATCGGAGTATCTAGGTTATACTGTATAGAGCAGCATTTCCCAAATGGTGGGTCGCGACCCGGCACCGGGCCACGGCACCAAAATTGCCGGGTCGCAGCGAGGCTGGCCGCGCGGTGTCTCCCGTCCCCCCCCGCTCAAGTTAAAAAAAATGGCGGCGATTCCCCCCGAGGTCCCGCGCGCTTGCGCAGGGCAAGCAGGGCCCGCTCCCTTCCTCCACCCCGCTCCCAATGTGGGACGGAGGAGGAAGTACCAGCTCCTCTGCGGCCCGCACATTACATGGGGCAGGGTGGAAGTACAAGCTCCTACTGCGGCCCGCTTCCCCCGCGGCCAGCTTCCCGAGCTCACCTCCCGTGGCACCCCCTCCCGAGCCCACCTCCCGTGCCCCCAAGCCCACCTCCCATCCCGGGCAGCAGGGGATATCGGGGGCAGCAGGGGAAAGCGTCCGGTGGCAAGGTAAGTCACCCCACCCAGTCACTGCCTCCCACCCAAGTGTCCCTGGCCCCCGAACCTCCCACCCACCCAAGTGTCCCTGGCCCCCTCCCTCCCACCCACCCAAGTGTCCCTGGCCCCCTCCCTCCCACCCACCCAAGTGTCCCTGGCCCCCTCCCTCCCACCCACCCAAGTGTCCCTGGCCCCCTCCCTCCCACCCACCCAAGTGTCCCTGGCCCCCTCCCACCCACCCAAGTGTCCCTGGCCCCGTCCCTCCCACCCACCCAAGTGTCCCTGGCCCCGTCCCTCCCACCCACCCAAGTGTCCCTGGCCCCCTCCCTCCCACCCACCCAAGTGTCCCTGACCCCCTCCCTCCCACCCACCCAAGTGTCCTTGGCCCCCTCCCTCCTACCCACCCAAGTGTCCCTGGCCCCCTCCCACCCACGTGTCCCTGGCCCCCTCCCACCCACCCAAGTGTCCCTGGCCCCCTCCCTCCCACCCAAGTGTCCCTGGCCCCCTCCCTCCTACCCACCCAAGTGTCCCTGGTCCCCTTCCTCCCACCCACCCAAGTGTCCCTGGCCCCCTACCACCCACCCAAGTGTCCCTGGCCCCCTCCCACCCACCCAAGTGTCCCTGGCCCCATCCCTCCCACCCACCCAAATGTCCCTGGCCCCTCCCACCCACCCAAGTGTCCCTGGCCCCCTCCCACCCACCCAAGTGTCCCTTCCCCCCCCCCTCTCCCACCCAAGTGTCCCTGCCCCCCCTCTCCCACCCAAGTGTCCCTGGCCCCCCGCTCCAGTCACTCACATCCGTCGTTGCCTGTAATTCACTGTTTGTGTCTGTGTGCGTATAGGGGAGAGCGAGTGTGTATCAGTGTCTGTGTGTGTGTGTATCTGTGTGTATCTGTATCAGTGTGTGTGTGTGTGTCTGTGTGTGAATCAGTGTCTGTGTGTATCAGTATCAGTGTAAGTGTGTGTGTATCAGTGTTTGTGTGTGTGTGTGTGTGTGTGTAGCAGTGTCTCTGTGTGTGTAGCAGTGTATCTGTGTGTGTAGCAGTGTCACTGTGTGTGTATCAGTGTGTGTGTGTATCTGTGTGTGTGTAGCAGTGCCTGTGTGGCTGCGTGTGTGTCAGTGGCTGGGTGTGTGTGTCAGTGGCTGCGTGTGTGTATCAGTGGCTCTGTGTGTGTATCAGTGTGTGTGTCAGTGTGTGTGTCAGTGTGTGTGTCAGTGGCTGCGTGTGTCAGTGGCTGTGTGTGTGTGTGTGTGTGTATGTGTGTGTGTGTGTGTGTGTGTATCAGTGGCTGTGTATGTGTGTGTATCAGCGGCTGTGTGTGTGTCTGTGTGTGTATCAGTGGTTGTGTGTGTGTGTGTGTGTGTGTATATCAGTGGCTGTGTGTGTGTCTGTGCAGGCCCTATAGGCCAGTGTAGGCGATAAAATTTTTTGTGGGTCACGAAAAAGAAGTTAAAAAATAACCGGGTCACGGAAAAAAAAGTTTGGGAAACCCTGGTATAGAGGATACATCTTCCATAACCGGTCTCCTCATTTGTCATTTAATTTTACCAATGTACTTCAAACCGCAGGTGCGTGTAATATGGTAGATAATGCCTATAGTTTTGCAGTTTATGAAGTTACGTATCTAATAGGTTTTTGAGTTATTTTAATTTGAAAATGCTCGGTGCCATGTATTTACAGGCCCTGCAATTATTGCATTTGTAGCATCCTTTTGTGTGTCTGTCTAGCCAAGTTTTGTTTGGCAGTTGCAAGAAATGGCTATGTATCAAATTGTCTTCAAATTGTTTTACTCTTCTCTATAACATGCTTGGATTGGCATTTAAAACATTCCTTAGAATAGATCATTGTCATTAAGTATAATAGGCAAATGTTTTTTTTTACATATACTCTGTATGTCTTTTCACTGTCTGTTAAAAGTGGTAGCCATAGTTGGCTAATAGGACTAATGTCCATTCCTGTTTTTGGTGTTGGTGATAGAGGCTGTGTGTGAAGGTTGTAGCCCCAGGGTGGGTAGGCCTCCCAAGTGGGTAGCAGGAGGGGTTTACACATTAATTACCTTAATGGTAGAACCACTAAGGTAATCAAGGGATTAGCCCCTATCACAACCCTCCCGAGAGGCCTAACCATCCACCTTGGGGCAACTACAATCTTCACCCATCCCCTCTACCACCAACAAACCAGGTACGGCTGTTCAACCCCTTCATTACATTAGCGGTTAGCCACTAAGGTAATGAAGCTATGTTTTTATGTTTATTGAAGCAGGGGGTCTCGGGAGCTGAACCACCTTACTTTCAGGTCCAGGTCCTTCTGTCGTCCTCATCCTCAGGGGAACCAAAACAGATAAAGGGCAGATGCCGAACAATAAAAATTAAAAACAATCCTAGTCCATTGGCCAATACAAATAAAAATAAATAAAAAATAAAACATCCTGGTGTCCATCGGTGGATCCTCAACTTGACCCGAAGCAATGGATCCTCCGTTGATAGTTGAGAAGTCTCCAGTGAATAGTTATTGTTTTCTTCATTTCTTTAAGCTGTCTTCTTTCTTTTCTACTTTCTTCTTCTAGGATGTTGACTCTTCGTCTTCCTCCTGTTAAATGAGGCACCCCAGGCCTTATATAAAGGCTTGTGATGTCACTGATGAGTCACATGGTACACCAAAAAATCCAATTGATTGATGTACCATGTGATGCCTTCCCTTTAAGAGTCATCTTCCATCATCTTAAAGGGAAGGAATCACATAGTACAACAACCAATCAGGTTGCATGATGTACCATGTGATTGGCTCACTTTTGCTTGAGCGGTAATTCTTAGCCAAAAGTGATGGGATAACATGGTACATCAACCAATCAGATTGGTTGGTGTACCAGAAGAAACAAAGTGAAAAAAACTGGCGCACAGCCAAAAGTGGGTCCCAAACAGATTAATTAAAAATATAGCTTTATTGGTCCATCTAAAAGTGGAGGCACAAACCCTCCTACACGTTTTGTGTTACAAAAACACTTTATCAAGGAGTAAGAAGAAGCAGTGCATGGAATCCAGAAGCGGAGCACAGCTACAGTGGAAAAAACACACTCTTTGACAAAGGGATCCGTCCCGAAACGCGTCAGAGTTTGTTCTGACCCCCCCACCACCACACAATAAAGGTTTTTTAATATCTCTGCTGGATTGTAGCCCCCGTTTTTTCCACTGTAGCTGTGCTCCGCTTCTGGATTCCACGGACTGCTTCTTCTTGCTACTTTCAGCGTGAGGCACACTCATCATGGGGATTGCACTGCTGCATTCGTGAGTACTCTGCCTGTTATGCTGTCATTCATATCTACACAATAGCTCATGCTTGTCTCACTGATCTAGCTGATTAGCCCTTCATGGTATATATGTAGGTCAGTCAGCTTTTCACAGAGACCCATACATGACTTTATGTTATTACACAGGCACTATGCATTGAGTCTCACACAGCGTTTATTGCTGGATTACCCCCAACATCAGTGAATTTTTATTACTATTACAAATAATAGCCTGCTCTAACTGAGCCCTGACCATTGGGACTGGTACCCTAAAACTATGTTATCAAGGAGTAAACACGCATATCAGGACTTCTGGATTAAGGGATTCCGTGAGTACTTTATTTATCATTTGTGAGCATTTATTGTGAGCCCAGGGACCATCCCAATGAGAGTCTGATGGTTTTTTTTTATAGCCATACAAGTTACTCTTCAGGGATTATTGGCCCACCTGGGGACTTTACTACTACAATCAGTCTAACTGTACCCTTATCCAGTCCTTTTTCTCTATTTACATATCTACTGTAAATGGATTAAGCGCTGAAGCGCCTCTGTCACTGTAACCCTGGTTGGTGTACCATATGACTGGTCTAATGTGAAATCACAGGACTTATATAAAGCCTGGAATGTTTCATTTGACTGTAAAAAGATGATGTTTCATTTGACCGTCACAAGAGGATGGTGGAGAGAACCGCCGATAGAAGGGTGGTATAGTGTAGAGCTGCTACCCGGTGCTTCACTTGCGCCTCCCGGTGTATTTCCGCATCAGTCTCTGCCGTCGCGTCACTTCCCCTTTCGCGTCACGGGTGAGGGCGGGAAGCTAGAATGGGTCTGGTGTCAGCGGTGAATTGCCAGTCCTTCAGTGTGCAGATTCTCTCGAATAACTCTACGCGTTTCGCACACTGCTTCGTCAGGAGTATAATTGTATGGGTGTTCTCTTGGGCTTTGGACATCGCGCTATGTGTGAGCGCTGAGGGGGTTAATATAAAATACAAATTTCTCTCTCACTAATTGATGGGCCTATATATGACACAAGAGAACACCCATACAATTATACTCCTGACGAAGCAGTGTGCGAAACGCGTAGAGTTATTCGAGAGAATCTGCACACTGAAGGACTGGCAATTCACCGCTGACACAAGACCCATTCTAGCTTCCCGCCCTCACCCGTGACGCGATGGCAGAGACTGATGCGGAAATACACCGGGAGGCGCAAGTGAAGCACCGGGTAGCAGCTCTACACTATACCACCCTTCTATCGGCGGTTCTCTCCACCACCCGTCTCATTTATGGAAAATGTGAGTTTCCTTTACCATTTGTGACGAATACATTATTTACAGTTCAAATTGTATGCACTATTGTGGTTTCCTTTATTTGCATATCAATCACTCCACTGAGGGGTATCCTGATTCCAGCTACATAAAGGGCTCCAGTCAGAGAGAGATGGATCTCTGACATGCAATAACCTACTACGACTTTTGTGAGTTCAATTCCTATTATTAATTGTCATTTTAGCAGTGATCTACCATCTGCACTATATATATTCTATTTTTTACATATCACGATCCTCCCCTGCGCTCCTCCTCAACTCCAAGAAAAGTGAAGATCTTAGTCTGGTAAAACATTTTATAATAATTTTATAATTTGAGGTATTTATTAGCGTAGCAATGTAAGGCCTAAGGGGCTTATTTCATATCTGCCGTAGCGGTGGAATAAGCCCCTAAGGGTCTAAATGTGAATAGTACCATAACAAATATCAATGAATACACATTACAGTATGTACATGTACATTTTAGTTAGGGGCTAGTTTGAAGGTTAAACTTAACTGAAGAAATCTGAAAAGGTATAGTATTACCTCCAAGATAATACTGAAGGCTTTCAACAGCACTCTTTATGGCCAGGCATTTATTTTCAAGAGTTAAATAGCAGGTCTTCCTAGGGGAGAGCTTTCTACCAATCTAATAAAAGGGTGTTCTACCTTGTCAATGTGATGTGAAAGGAATGCCCCCATGGCAATCTCTGACACAGTTTCATGAAGGGTACGGCTTCTGAGAAATGTAGGCTTTGCAAACGTAGAGTTTTACTCAGAAGTTCCTTCATCTCCATAAATGTCTCCTGACATTCTTTAGTTCACACTAGTAGGGGCTCATTTTTATCAGGTAAGTCAGTGAAGCTGGCACAGGGAAAACATGAAGAAGATTAATTAAACAGTGGAATTACACCACAAGGCTTAAGAATGACAGGACTTGAATCTCAGTTCTAGGAACCTGGATTTTCCAGAGAAAATTCACCTTAGTGGAGAGAGGTATAACCTCCTTATTAATCATTAAATAGGCCAAGTTCTTTGCCTTTTTCTTTACTAGGGTGCACATCTTAAGATTGGTGGTTAAGCTAACTTCACACAAGGATCATATAACAGCCTTCAACCTATGCCAATTTTGGCTGTACTGTATGAGACCATTTCATCCAAGTACTGTAGGCTGCTGTGTCCTGTCATTTGATTTCAACATGCAGTCCATCAGCTGCTATGAACAAGCGGTCCAACAATTTGTCAAATCTTGGCATGGGATAGGCATCAAACGTTAAACTATTGACTTTTCAAAAGCCAATACAGAACATGTTTCCTACTCTAAATATAACATTTCCCTTATTGCCTTTTCTATGTCCTCCTGCAATGCTGTGAAAAATCTTCTACCCCTACTGTATGTCAGGAACGTCATGTCTGTGAGCATGTGAAGTGTATGTGACAAGGAATAATACATCTAACTATCCGGCTGACTCGATAATCTGCCCTCAGGGTCCTAACAAGAGCAGTATCTCCCAAAAAACAATCACACTACATCTGAATTCGCTGCCATGACCAAGAATAGTTTAAGAGCTTACCTCAAGAGTTCTCCGCCCTCCCTAGTAAAAATATGTAACATGACATAAAACCAATGTAGCAAAATGTGTCCTAAAATGCAGTTAATCTCTTCAAAAAGCATTAGTTTCATTCAAAGATAGTGGTTTAATGACGTGCAAAGAACCTTGCTCCTAACCCCTGGTGGTATGTGCATGCTGCCAGGGAGGTTGGTGATATAGATTATGTGATATGTATCCACAGCGGATACAAAAAGATCCCTGTTATGGCGCACTGCAGACCTTTATAGTATAATGCGGTCAGAGGTAGCAAAAGACAATAAGTAAAATCAATTTTATTAACATTTAGTATGTAATTTAAAAATAGACATATAGCCGGGTGGGGTATATATTTCTATGTGTTGTAGTCACTCAGTTATTCCATTCAAGCCGTATTGGGATAAATCTATGGAGCAGTCTGAATCAGTGAAACCTGTCAAGTGTTTTGCCGGAGGTATAGAGCTCACTTCAGTATGTATTGTTTTGATTGAGGCTCTGTGTCCTGTGTCCGACTGTGCATGCGTCATAGTGAACTGTGAGATTAGTATTGTATCGGGCTGCCTGGTGAGAGAATAAAGGTAAGTAAATGGCGTAATTTTAACCCTTTATATGCTAGGCAGACAGTAGTGAGCTTAAAGTCCCCTTAGATTCCCCTTTTTGGGCATGTCTTCCGAATCATATCAACAATTGTATACAGAAATTCCTGATAAAGGGATGGACGAATAGGATGTTGATTGACTCCGTTAGATGTGTTAGGTCTAAGCATGCATTGCACAGTTTGTCAAAGTACCATGATTATCACCCAGTAAGAGGGATGCAAGTGTAGAGATATGAGTCTACCAAGAAGGGTATGTTGGCTATAGTAGTACCTCTCTGATTCAAATGAATGTACTGGTGGCATCAATTTACCCTATAGCGTATATTCATATTACGTGCATCTAAACGCGGATGCGTCACGGTGAGTCCGTGCGGAGTGAAACAGGGTAGATATGACTGGATAAGTAAATAAAAGTGTATTCTGTCCTTCAGTAGAGGAGGGCTGTGAGCCGTAAGATCATTACTTATCGTTGTTTTTGTTTAGTGTGTTACGCTAGGGTGTACGTTGTACTAGAAGCACATGTAACATTTCCTTTTGAATCACTGAGAGGAGTAAGAGTACAGATGGATAAGGGGGAGTTTTAACTGTGGTAGTACCTATTTGATTTAAGTGAATGTATTAATGGCTTCAAATACCCTATAGCGTGTATTATTATTGCGTGGGTCTAACTGCGCATGTGTCAAAGTGAGTCCGTGAGTGTCCTGTTCTAATGACCAGGGCGACACGCAGGGGAGAAACGGGGTAAGTATACCTGGATATGTAAATGAAAGTGTTGTTCAATCTTTCAGTAGAGGGGGTCTGTGAGCCACATATTCATAGTTATACGTAAATTGCTGGTAGCACCTGTGGACTGAATATACTTTGATGCATGTGTCAGTGTATTGGGGTTGTTTTGCATATTCAGCAAAAATTGTTGCAGTAATCACTGTGTAAGTGGATAGGGGGGAGTGTTGCCCTATAGTTGGGGCACAGGCCCAATGTAATATAGACAGAAGGTAATTCCATGTGATAATGCGTTAAACAAACACCTCTTTAAATGGGTGTATCAGGACTATGAAGTAATGCTGCAGTCTAAGACGTTCAAGTTGAGTTTTAACTCAGTGGCAAGCTGTTGGCAAACCGGCAAACCCGACATTCTAACTGAGGTTTGACTACAATAGATAAGCTGTTGGCAAAGACCCGACGTACAGTACGTTTCGTCGCTGTCTGTGACTTCACCCCGGAAGAAGTCGCAGACAGCGACGAAACGTTAGTCCCCCTTGTAGACGGACGTTCACAGAGGTACACAATTTGGAGACGTTTATAATGTGAAATTTTAATAGGCTTTATTGTGCCTTTTCCTTTTCATCAGGAAATTATCCAAACACAGGGGGCGGAACAAAGCTTCCATTCACTTGGGAGTATTTCTAGTGAAATCCTTGCAATTAGTTCACATCTCCATTAGTTAAGCTTCTCCCAGCCCAAACACCTAACATGAAAATAAGCAGATATAAGCACCAGAGTAAGCTTCTCTGATGTCTTGGAACCGCACCCGTGAGTGCACAGAAAAATATCAGCATCCAGGTTTAGAAGTCTTATTTGGTGTCTTGCAATCAGCTCTGCTGTGTGGCTGGCAGAGCTCAAGACTGGTCAGCTCCAGAGATCTGGGTTTCTTTTGGTCAATCTCTCCTGGGACTGAAGAACCTCTGCTCTGTCTCTCCAAAAGTCAGCTCTCAGTCAGAGCTAAAGAGAGTCACTTCCTGTCTCAAAGGCAGGCTTTTTGTAAACAATCTAATCAGGCAGGTGGTGTTTAGTAATTAACTACCACACTGCTGGATTAAAGGAACATTGCTGAACAGGGATAAGTCCCCTGTTACATACCTCCCCTGTTTGTGGGAAGCTCGGGCTTACCACGGCCAAAGCCCATCCTTCCACTCTCATTCTAGATATCTCTGTGACTTGAATGAGAGTGGATGGAGGAAGAGAACCCTCTGTCCCGCTGGGATTGGAGCCCTTTCTCCAGTTTATTTTTGTCTTCTCCCGAAGATGCTTGAGATCAGCAGTCCTCAGTCGCTCGAGGAGGACTTTTTCCACGTAAAGTCTTTTTATCGCGTGCGCGGTCTTGAGATTTCTGTTGCGTCGGGCACTCCTCTTTATGTAGACAAAGTGTATGGCAACAGTTGTAGAGCAGTTAGGACTAGCCCTTAGAGTTTTCTGATCTTGAAGTGGTCTTTCTGCAGCTTCTCCACACCACGGAGTCGCCAGTTCAGCTTCTTCAGCTAAGGATTCTTCTGGCTTTGTTTCTGCACTCCTACCTCTGTTTGTTGCCTGTTGGGCAGCTGTAGGTTTGGCTAGTGCTTTCTTTGGTAGCTCAAACTTCATAATTTTGTTTTGAAGTTGCGTGGAGTCCCCAACTCTCACTGTACCCTTGTCCTTACGGGCATTAGTTACTGTGGGATACTGGTGCTTGGGCAGAGCCAATACCTTTTTCCGTATTGGAGGAATCTGTATCAGAGTCTCCTTCATATTCTGGAGCTCTGTAATTTTTGTCGTCAAGGTTGCCGCTGCGTCTGTTTTCTCCTTGGTGTACTGACTCAAGGGAATGGAACAGTCTCTGTCTCTCCAGCTCTTGCTCCAGTTTCTGAGCTTACTCACGCTCCCTCTCATACAGAGTCACCTGGTATCGAAGCTCCGCTTCCAAGGATGCTCTGAAGACATGCAGCGTGGCCTTTAGCTCCTCATACTGCTCTGTGGGGACGTACTGGGTATTCAGACGTTCCTGCAGCGCTTGTACCTCTTTAGCAGCCTGCAGTCTTTCTTCCTGTAGCGTTTGCTGCTTATCCTCAGCATACTGGAGGTGTGTACGCAGACCTTGCAGTTGGTTCTGCAGTCGGTGCTCTGCAGTCGGTGCTCTGCGTCAAACTTTTCCTTGACTTCTTTACATAAAAAACACACTAGATGGCGCTCAAACACTATATCTAAGTGCAAAAACAGTGATAAATAAATAAACTTCACCGTGCAAGAAAATAAAAGTAAAAACACTTAAACCCTTAGAGGACTGTCCCAAGGTCCACACTCAAAGTACAAAGGAACGGAATCAGGGGAGCGTCAGTACCTGGAAAAAAATATACATACTACCATAGTGCATAACGTTTAAAATAAATAAACATATATCATGGCAGAGCTCCAAGGAGCAAAAGTGCTAATTAAGGAAATTGTCCATAAGCAGCAGATGAATAGGGAGATGGATATCCCAGAAGAGAGACAACAGAGCCAAGGAATTGAAAAGCCATAAATGATTTATCCGAAATGGTAAAATTCAAGGCTTACAAGATACCAGATGTTAACAGGCGTGGGTAACAGGTTAAAGATGATACGCCGAGTCGCGCCCTCGGGAACCTCACACACGTCCGTCTGCTCCACCGGTATCTGTCCTGTGCTGCAAGCTGGATGCCGATACGTCACTTCCGGGTTTCACGGATACAGTTGGCGCCACCGGAACAACAGCTAGAGAGTCCCTCAGGATCTCACATTGAGGGTTACGCTCTACGCGTTTCGCCGTGCGGGTTGACGGCTTCGAAACGCGTAGAGCGTAACCCTTAATGTGAGATCCTGAGGGAGACAGTCTCTAGAACTGTACCAAGATTACCAATAGTTTCTTTAGCAATGTCCAGCTCCTCAGTGAGACTGTTTAGTTCCTTTCTGGAAACTTCCAGGTCTGTGCGGCAGCTGTTGGTCTCATGATGTGAGGCATTCAGCTCTATGCGAAGAGTGGGAACCTCTTGCTGGAAGACTGTAATCTGCTTCAGTGCCTCCTCATACTTCCGCTTTAGCGTAGCCACCATTTTATCAGATTGGCTCTGCTTTTCATCCATGGCGGAGATAGTAGCCTTTGCAGTATCTAGCTCAGTCTTGAGATCCTCCAATTCGGTCTTGGCCGCAGAGTAAATTGCGAGCACAGTCTTCTGTAGCTCAGCATTATTTTTTCTCTCTCTTCCTAATTCTTCACAGAGCAGATCACAGTCATGCCTGGCAATTTTCAGGGCGTCTTCAGGGCTGGTCAAGAGATCGTCACTCACTGGTTCCGGCTCCGCTTCCCTGGGATGACTGGTTGAGGGTTCCTCACTGTTGGCAGCGGACAGACACTTCTTTGGGGTACACGACTTCTGCCTTGGGCCCTCTGGATATTCGGTTAACTGTGGGACGAATTCTCCATTTTCTCTAGGCTGCAGGGCAACTCGGTCCCCCTTTTCCTCCACAGGATCTGCGGACGTGTCTGTTCCTTCCACGGTAAGTGAAGAACTGCTTTTCTTTTTCTTTTTCCGCCTTTTTGATTTGGATGACACCGTCCCTTCAGGGATATTGGGGTCTCCATCTTCACTTGAAATTTTAGCAGCTTCATTATATACGCCAGGCTTTTCTTGTAGTTGCTTTAGCTGACAGAAATATTGGGTGATCTGCTGCTCCCGCTCTGTCTCCTGTTGATCATAATCGTCATCAAAGGGAGCGGTCTTTTCTGTTCGTGCCGAGTTCAGGCACCCCCACCATTCTTGGGGTGTTTTGTGGGTGTGACTCGGTTCGGGTTCCCCGTAAGAGATGTCTTCCTCTTTATTGGACTGGAAGGGCCACTCTTCCATGGGGTAGGGTTCATTACAGGAATGCTGCATCTTGTCCTCCATTTTTAGGCTATCAGGTGTAATTTTCTTCCTGACCTCAGGAGGCGCTATTGCAGCTGTTGCCACTGTATTTGCTAGAACTCCCAATTGTGGTTGTCCTACAGATGGGCATATTTTGCTTGTAGAGGTCGTAGCTCTCACAGGCATCGCTGTAGACTTTTCTTTCTTGGATAATTTTTTTTTTTTCAATATCAGCAGTACTGTGCATGCATTTTCTTTTATCAGGTATACAAGATGTGCAGTTGCTAGGTAAAAAAAAGTCTATTTCCTTTACACCATTTTCTTGCAGGGTGCAATCTCCCCGCTTCAGCAACAGAATTTGGTTTTCTGCCTGAGTTCAGTAATTTTGAGTCTCATCTTTGGGTATTATGGCATTCACACTTCACACTTTGGGTGTCTGTTTTTGCTCCCAAGATATATATAGGCAGACTTTTTTACTTGCAGAAAAAAAACATTCTTTGCAGTGGACTATTTCTTTCATTCCCAGCAGGGTGACTCAACATTCAGCAATTTTACACAGTTCAGAAATCACTTTTTCCCCCTATAGGGCAATTTTACAATCAGCATTGGTTTGCTAAAAATTCCCCTGCTTCAGCACAGTCTTGTATCAATTTTCACACTTTTCTGCATATACTCCATTCATAGCTGGTAGCCCTATGCGGTGTGGCAACCTTTATTTGCAAAATCAGTACCACTCGTGGGTCACCATCTGTATTCACTGCTTCAGCGAAACTTTTGAAAACAACAAACACCTATCCCTTTTTTTAAGGGCTGACTCACTTCTTTAACCCGGACTATGGCTGGAAGGCAAAACCCCTATTTCAATGACCATATTATGCTTTGTGATAGGCAAATAAAGTTTTAGCTGCTTCAGCAGTCTCTCTCCTCTTGGGATTGGGGCAAAGAGTCCATCTGTGGTTTTGTAAGTTTCAATGCAGTGTAAGTTTCAGTGGTGTGTCCCTTTAACTCTGATCTCTGCTGCATGAGGGTTTTTTTCTCAGAGACTGTTTGTAGGCAAAAAGCATTAAAAAAAATTTCACATAAAAATCTCCGGTCCTTTTTAACTACAAGGACACCTCTTGTCCCACCTCGGACACCAAATGTAGACGGACGTTCACAGAGGTACACAATTTGGAGACGTTTATAATGTGAAATTATAATAGGCTTTATTGTGCCTTTTCCTTTTCATCAGGAAATTATCCAAACACAGGGGGGGGAACAAAGCTTCCATTCACTTGGGAGTATTTCTAGTGAAATCCTTGCAATTAGTTCACATCTCCATTAGTTAAGCATTTCTCCCATCCCAAACACCTAACATGAAAATAAGCAGATATAAGCAGTCTCTTAATAATGAAAGTCTTATCTGTTTAGTTGCTGTAGAGTAAACTTCTCTGCTCTCCTGGAACCGCACCCGTGAGTGCACAGAAAAATATCAGCATCCAGGTTTAGAAGTCTTATTTGGTGTCTTGCAATCAGCTCTGCTGTGTGGCTGGCAGAGCTCAAGACTGGTCAGCTCCAGAGATCTGGGTTTCTTTTGGTCAGTCTCTCCTGGGACTCAAGAACCTCTGCTCTGTCTCTCCAAAGGTCAGCTCTCAGTCAGAGCTAAAGAGAGTCACTTCCTGTCTCAAAGGCAGGCTTTTTGTAAACAATCTAATCCGGCAGGTGGTGTTTAGTAATTAACTACCACACTGCTAGATTAAAGGAACATTACTGAACAGGGATAAGTCCCCTGTTACACCCCTAACAAAGGGTTGAAGAAAAAACACAAATTGCGCAGTATATCTGGACAGGTGCATACAGGACAGTACGACCACAGTGAACTACTTGCAAGATAAATCTTGCAACTTTCAGTTGAAAGGATCTGTGCTTTAACCTCTTCCTTGCTGTGATCACGAATCCCACGCAAATCTTCTCAATCCTCCTCTTCTTTAGCCTCTAGTAGATATTCGGAAGGCATGATAAGGAGAGAATTCAGCCAGATAGTGTGGAAAGTACAACACAATTTATTAAAATATATAAAAACAGCCAAATGTAAACTCACATATGGATGCAGTAACACGTGCAATACTAGGATGCTGTCCGCAGCTTGCTAAGGTGTCCCTTTTGCTTGTTCCAAATCAAGTACAGCTGTATGGCTCCTCTCAGCAGCAACTCAGTGCCCAGCACTCTCTTCGCCCTCCCTGGTGTGTACCGGCACTGGTCCCGCTGACGTCACTACCTGAGCGCCGTTCAGACAACTGGGAACCTCCTCTGCAGACGGTGCCTCTAGATTCCTCCCCCCTAACGCGTTTCGTGACGTGGGGACGTCACTTTTTCAAAGGATAAGGAGCTACTGCAGCTGCGGACGGCATCCTAGTATTGCACGTGTTACTGCATCCATATGTGAGTTTACATTTGGCTGTTTTTATATATTTTAATAAATTGTGTTGTACTTTCCACACTATCTTGCTGTATTCTCTCCTTATCAATGCCTTCCGAATATCTACTTGGGAGAGGCTAAAGAAGAGGAGGATTGAGAAGATTCGCGTGGGATTCGTGATCACAGCAAGGAAGAGGTTAAAACACAGATCCTCTCAACTGAAAGTTGCAAGATTTATCTTGTAAGTAGTTCACTGTGGTTGTACTGTCCTGTATGCACCTGTCCAGATATACTGCGCAATTTGTGTTTTTTCTTTAACCCTTTATTAGGGGGACTAACGAATCCAACTGCAATCGTCACTTTGGTTGGGAACATCATTTGGACATCTAAAGGACTGCACTGTATGGACACTTTCTAGTGTATTAAGCGCCAGGTATCCCATATGGTTTTTGTATGAGTTTTGTGTGTAGGTTGAGGAGATAACCTGCACTGTGGGACAACTTAGGCTGCTTTTATTGTTTGTTTTTTAGTCATCACGTTCACTTGGTATTGTATGTGCACTTTATTATATTGTAGGCGCAATTAAGTATGCACACCATTTAATTTAAGGCACATTTTTTTGTATTAGCTCATTATAGGTTAAAGCTGCAGTTCAGTCAATATCCTGCATGTGTGTTTTTTTTAATAAATCAGTTCTGTAGTAAGAAAAAATACTTTTAGCATTTTCTGTTTTTAAAAAAACAACTTTGAAAGACCAATTTTCTTGTATTCTATTTTAACAGCCATTTGCTAAGGCACTGCCCCTTCATGTCCTGTCACAAGCCCTGGCACACCCCTTTGTCAGCCCTGCCCTCCCTCTAGCACTGGTCAGTGCAGGAGTACTCATGAATATTCATGAGCTTCCACTGACAGACAAGCAGAATATAAACAGATCCCTTCACTAATTATGTCACCAAATTTCGACCTATCAATACATGGAGAACGAATTGACTGACAGCTATACAGTTCTTTAGGTAATTAGAGATTGCCCACATGAAACTATTGAAGTAAAAAAAAAAAAAAAAAAGACTGAACTGCAGCTTTAAGCGCTGTTGTTTTGGTGTATTAATTAGTTATTTACATTATTAGCGACGAAACGTACTGTACGTCGGGTCTTTGCCGACAGCTTATCTATTGTAGTCAAACCTCAGTTAGAACGTCGGGTTTGCCGGTTTGCCGACAGCTTGCCACTGAGTTAAAACTCAACTTGAACGTCTTAGACTGCAGCATTACTTCATAGTCCTGATACACCATTTTAAAGAGGTGTTTAACGCATTATCACATGGAATTACCTTCTGTCTATATTACATAGGGCCTTTGCCCCAACTATAGGGCAACACTCCCCCCTATCCACTTACACAGTGATTACTGCAGCAATTTTTGCTGAATATGCAAAACAACCCCAATACACTGACACGTGCAACAAAGTATATTCAGACCACAGGTGCTACCAGCGATTTACGTATAACTATGAATATGTGGCTCACAGACCCCCTCTACTGAAAGATTGAACAACACTTTAATTTACATATCCAGGTATACTTACCCCGTTTCTCCCCAGCGTGTCGCCCTGGTCATTAGAACAGGACACTCACGGACTCACTTTGACACATGCGCAGTTAGACCCACGCAATAATAATACACGCTATAGGGTATTTGAAGCCATTAATACATTCACTTAAATCAAATAGGTACTACCACAGTTAAAACTCCCCCTTATCCATCTGTACTCTTACTCCTCTCAGTGATTCAAAAGGAAATGTTACATGTGCTTCTAGTACAACGTACACCCTAGCGTAACACACTAAACAAAAACATCGATAAGTAATGATCTTACGGCTCACAGCCCTCCTCTACTGAAGGACAGAATACACTTTTATTTACTTATCCAGTCATATCTACCCCGTTTCACTCCGCACGGACTCACCGTGACGCATCCGCGTTTAGATGCACGTAATATGAATATACGCTATAGGGTAAATTGATGCCACCAGTACATTCATTTGAATCAGAGAGGTACTACTATAGCTAACATACCCTTCTTGGTAGACTCATATCTCTACACTTGCATCCCTCTTACTGGGTGATAATCATGGTACTCTGACATACTGTGCAATGCATGCTTAGACCTAACACATCTAACGGAGTCAATCAACATCCTATTCGTCCATCCCTTTATCAGGAATTCCTGTATACAATTGTTGATAATATGATTCGGAAGACATGCCCAAAAAGGGGAATCTAAAGGGACTTTAAGCTCACTACTGTCTGCCTAGCATATAAAGGGTTAAAATTACGCCATTTACTTACCTTTATTCTCTCACCAGGCAGCCCGATACAATACTAATCTCACAGTTCACTGTGACGCATGCACAGTCGGACACAGGACACAGAGCCTCCATCAAAACAATATATACTGAAGTGAGCTCTATACCTCCGGCAAAACACTTGACAGGTTTCACTGATTCAGACTGCTCCATAGATTTATCCCAATACGGCTTGAATAGAATAACTGAGTGACTACAACACATAGACATATACCCCACCCGGCTATATATGTCTATTTTTAAATTACATACTAAATGTTAATAAAATTGATTTTAATTATTGTCTTTTGCTACCTCTGACCGCATTATAATATAAAGGTCTGCAGTGCGCCATAACAGGGATCTTTTTGTATCCGGCTGTGGATACATATCACATAATCTCATTCAAAGATAGTCCTTAAGAAGTGCATAGCCAGTAAACACCTACTCACAGACAGCTGTTTTGACCTTTTGGGTCTCATCAGTGTGAGTATGGTTATACTGGCTTTCAAATGTGAAGGTGGAAGAGGTTTCAAGAACACATTAAATAAGTTACGGTGGGTAAAGAAATAGACAAAAAACCTCCATTGTAGGGTTTGGTATGTGTGTATATGGTGTAGTGTTTGTTTGTGTGTGTGTGTGTGTGTGTGTGTGTATATATGGGAGAGAGAGGATGGAGAGGGGGGAGGATGGAGGGGGAGAGAGGGGAGGATGGAGGGGGAGTTGGGGGAGAGAGGATGGAGAGGGAAT
The DNA here is from genome assembly GCF_040206685.1 of Ascaphus truei. Taxonomy (NCBI): domain Eukaryota; kingdom Metazoa; phylum Chordata; class Amphibia; order Anura; family Ascaphidae; genus Ascaphus; species Ascaphus truei. The sequence goes on along the minus strand of NC_134487.1, from coordinate 243,659,974 downwards.
GGTAGGGAGAGGATGGAGAGGGAATGGGAGGGAGAGGATGGAGAGGGGGCAGATGAAGAGGGGGCAGATGAAGAGGGGGCAGATGGAGGGGGGATAGAGGATGGAGAGGGAGTATGGGGAGATAGGATGAGCAGAGAGGGATTGGGGGAGGGAGGATGGAGAGGGAGGGGTGGGTAGAGAGGATGGAGAGGAAGGGGATAGAAGATGGGGGAGAGGGGGTAGGTGTGAGTGGACAGGAGAGGGAAGAGAGATGATGTGGGGAGAGGGAGAAAAGAGGATGGGGGGGAAGAGAGGGGGAAGAGGAGTGGGGGAAGAGAGAGAGATGGGAAGAGAGAGAGATGGGAAGAGAGGGGAGAGGAGTGAGAGAGAGGGGACAGGGATACTGGAAGAGAAGAGAGAGAGAGGAGTGAGAGTGGGACAGTGATATTGGATGAGAGAGGAGTGAGAGAGATGGGAAGACAGAGGAGTGAGAGAAGACAGGGATATTGGAAGAGAGGAGTGGATCCGTGTGCCTGCTGTCTACCGGCTGCCCTGGAGGCGAGAGAGGTCCTGTTAGAGGCCTGTGGAGGGTGCCTGCCGAGCTGCCTGCTAAAAGGTGCCCATGGAGACAGGGGAACTCCTGACAGGGGAACTCCTTTCTACCAGTCTACAGCAAGCTGCCTGGACAGGCACCTCCACTGCCATTCCATCAGGCCACCTCTGTAGATCAGGCCAGATTAGGTTTGCTGAAAAGAAAGTGTGGCGCTCAACACTAATGTAGTGAGTAATTCAAATGAATCTAATAAAGTGATTAAAGGTGAATTACAAAACACAAATGTATCATGTGTCTAAAACATAACAAACGTGATAAATGTGACAAATCACTGCAAACTGTGTGAATACTGCTGCGGCGCATCTTATTCTAACACATCGCCGTTTTTTCCCTGGCTTTTTCCTGGAATGCGGCGCACTTCACCGGGAGCATGCCGCATTCATTTTGCATTCTCAGCCACGGGTCATGCGCGGTTGACGCGCGGTTGATGCGTTTATTGAGAATGGTTCGGATTTAATAGGTTGCAATTCTTCGCGTGTCCGCCATATGGCAGATATGCATGAATTGTAATGCGCATGCGCTTCAGTAATGTGTCGACTTGCAGGTGTTTTTCGTTTAAAAAAGATACCACAGTGTGCTATTGTAAATTGGCCTTGAGACTGAAGGAAGAGGTTGCAAAAATGTATCAATTTAGGCTTTTCATATTAAATAAAGACAAAGACCAGTTTCTGTTACAGTATTCTCCAGAGAGCCATCGCCATGAGTGTTCAAGTGCAGCCAGTTTTCCAAAAACCCGACAGAAGTTACGCGTAGTTGATATGGGCCGCGATTAATGCAACAGATGATAAGATGGCAACAGTTGTTCAAATTTATCAGTATTTTAGCGAAAACTATGACTTTTACAAATTTTCGCCAGCTCCTCATACGTGGAAGCGTGCAATAAGGAAAAGGTTATGTAGCGATCCCTGTTTTTATCGTATTGAGCCACAATTTGTTGGAGGGTATTGGTGTGTATCACCGGCTTTTTCCTGTATCTATGATCATGCAGACGGCAAAAGGCGAAAGGTCATGTTAAAACCAACTACGAAACGACAGTCGCTGCCAAGCAATGCACTAGCTCCGGCTTCCAATAACGGTCCCACCGTCAGTGACAACCCTTGCTGTCTATACAGCAAGCCTGAGCCGGATTTCACATGCAGTTTCGATCAATCTTGCATGTACCTAAGCAATTTCCAGCCTCATCAGCTCACTACAGGTGTACTAGTCCCGCTGCAAACTATTGACGTGGATGATCAAGAACACTGGACTTGCAGTGGCCCGGCGCCGGCGCCAGCTGAATGGGAAATTCTATGGTGAGTATTGTTGCCGTATTATTTTCTGTGGTTTTTTTATTTTGACAATATAGTATCAATATCGGTGCGATTCAAAAGTCAAGCGATTCTCTTGTAAGCAATATTATTGGCTGAGTGGCTTCTCCAGTACTGTGCTGCAGATACTGAACAATTGGTGGAACGCTAGGCGCATGCGCATTGGATCTTTCTTGAAACGCATATGCGTGTCATTACATCGACAGTAGGCGCATGCCCATGTGAACAGGAGACGCCCCCGAAAAAATTATTGGTGGGACTGGCTGGGAACTTCTTTAGGAGGCTGACCATTACAGTAAAACTTTTCTTTTTGTTTTTCCTCAGAAAAAAAAACGGCTAATGGAGGGATTTCGATGGATAATATCGCTTTGTGTAACAATGCCTGCACATTGCTGAATCGGATTTAAAAACCCCCGTACCGGAGTCTACAGTTTAGTGGCCGTCGTTATTGATTAGGATAGAATACTGTAGCTGAAAACAGTATGCTGATGTTTTCCGGCCGTACAGTATACAATACTTTTTTATATACAGTATACTGTGTAATAAACCCGAAAAAATAAAAACTATGCATTTATTCTACATGTATTACAGTACTGTACATACAGTATGTGCCTTCTATACAGTGCCAGTACATACAGTACAGTACTGTATGTGTCTTCTATTTTTTTAATACTTTTGTACTGAGCATGCCTACAGTATACAGCACAGTATGCCTGGACAGTAGTGTACATTCTAGAAACACTGTATTTTTTTACAGTAGCAAAGGAGCCAATGGAACAATGTAAAACAAATCAACATGTTCTTTTATTGGTGGAGTAAGTACAAAAACATTTATTTACAAATACTGTACAATGTAGAAACATTTTAAGTGCACAGCAATTCAAAACATCAACAGGTGTATGGTTTACTGCTACGATAGTGAAAACATTTATGTATAGAAAGTAAAAACATTTACAGTCAGTCAGTATGGTTTACAGTCACATGTTTAAAAACAAATTCTTTATTCATAAAATATACAAAACGCAACATCTCCTTTATTAAAGAACGGCAAGTCAAAACATATACAGTGGGATGGTGTGCAAAACAGTCTGCACCAGTACAGTCTCGAGGGCAGCAAACAGGCCCGGTTTTCAGGGTAACCTTTGAAAACCGTGCCTGTTTGCGGCCCTCAGGGACTGGAATTGTGCAGGTCCTGTGTGTGTGTACAGCAAGTTAAAACATTTCTGTATAAATACAAGTTAAAAAACACACAACAACATCTCCTTTATTTAAGTACAGCAGGTCAAAACATGTACAGTACAATACAGTTCAGCACAACAGTATGGTCTTACCTGTGATTAAAAAAAAATCTTTATTCATAAAATACAATATACTGCTGCGGCCGAGTTTATTCGAGCATTTGCCCGTTCTCGGCTGCAGCAGTAACCTGGCGCGCGCCGGAGGGTGCCGGGCGCGCGCCGAAGCCTCGGAGGAGAGGCCCGCCGATCAGGGCTTCCCCCTCTCCTTACCGGGTCCGCCGGGTCCCCCGGAAGTCCCGCCGCCGTCCTAACATCCGCGCGACACCAGGGCTCCCTCAGGGAGCCCTGGGCACGCGTACAGGCGGCACAGGCACCCGATGATGCGTGACCGTGCATCGGTGATGCGGGGCATGCTGAGGGAGTGCGGCTCGCAAGCCGGGACATATCCCGGCTTGCGGAATGAGCCGTACTCGAATTAAGTGTGCCGCCTGTGTACAAAACGCAACATCTCCTTTATTAAAGAAACATATACAGTACAGTGGGATGGTGTGCAAAACAGTCAGTCAGGCCTGCACCACTACAGTCCTCGAGGGCAGCAAACAGGCCCGGTTTTCAGGACAACCTTGAAAACCGGGTCTGTTTGCGGCCCTCCGGGACTGGAATTATGCAGGTCCTGTGTGTGTGTACAGCAAGTTAAAACATTTCTATATAAATACAAGTTAAAACACACAACAATGTAGCCTTATGCACTGTACTTTCCTAGTGTAGCCTCACTGTATGCACTGTACTGTATTATTGTGCACTTTTTTGAGCACTTTTCTTTTCTTGCTATAGGAATCATGAATAAAGCTTTCTTCCAAGACAACATTGTCCCTGAGATAGTCCAATACATCACACGCGAGTTCCCGGATGGTCACCGTTTCTACCAGGACAACGATCCGAAGCACACCGCGTCAACAGCGCATATCCTTGAGCGCGGTATCAACTGGGTGAAGACGTCAGCGGAGTAAGTGCGGTAACCGTGTCTCATTTTTTCCCCACTGTTTTTCTGTGTACTGTATCTCTTAAACTAATTGTCCTTTTTTTCCAATGACAGATCGCCAAACTTCAATCCGATCGAAATGGTCTGGCATCAGCTGTAGGACCATATCCGGAAAGTAGTGAAACCCTCCAAAAAGGACGAGTTGTTGAAATGCATAATGAGTTTTTGGAACGATGTATTCACCGTGGAACGCTGCAATAAATATATAGACCATATTGCGACTGAGTTGCCCATTGTGATCGCGCGTAATGGGCAAGCATCAGGAAAGTAGTACTGTACTGTAGTATTGTAAGTACAGTATGATACAGGTAAGTATGGAACAGATTTTTTCGTTCCTAATAGTCAGAGTATACAGTAGTTACAGTTTTTTCTTTACAGAGAGAGCAGCACCAGCCATCTGGTTACATAGTATTTAACAGTAGTCAGAGTATACAGTAGTTCCAGTATACACTAGTTTGACAGTAGTACAGTAACTGCCTACTAACTGCTCAATTTTTTTCTTTCCAGAGAAAGCAGCACCAGCCATATACAGTACAGTAGTACTACACATCACACAATGCCATAATACAGTACGCACATAACTGCCCTAATTTTTTGTTTTCTTGTCGTTTCAGGAAAAAAGGGTGGCCTGGGGGGAGGTGGGGTGTCCAGTCTAATCTGTTTGTACAGTCAAATGTACAGCATATAAACAGCAGTAATGATGTACACAAAACCTCTCCTCTCTCAATGAACTACTGTACTGTACACAGAATGAGGAACAAGATAAAGACGGAAAAAATAATATAACTATATAACTATATATATATATATATATATATATATATATATATATATATATATATATATATATATATATATATATATATATATATATATATATATATATATACCCATTTTTCAGGTTCCGGTCCCCTTGCGTCGGGGTGATAGGGGCAAGACTCTGTTGCAACATGAGGCCAGGCTAATTTACGAGCTTCGGACTATGACTCCTGGAGGCCTCAATGAGGAGCTTCAATTAGGCTGTTTTCTATAAATGCTCTTTTGTTTATGTTATACAATGATTAAGCAATGTATTATGCCTTATGTGTATATGTCACTAGCTCTCCATTGTTTCACATCCTCTGCACACCCACACTTCCCCTTGTTTGTTTTTTGCAGGTTTGGTTTCTTCTATAGATTGTGCTCTGATACCCTGTGTTATCTCCTTTAAGGGCTCTGTTTTTAGTATATGATGAGCCAATTGCTGTCTGCCTTCTCTCTGCCCTGAGTCAGTGTTTGGATGATGGGTGCCGCTGTCAGTTGCAGAGTTTAACACTGTGCATGCGCAGGCTGCTTGCTGGCATCCCACGTTGCCAGGGACACGATGCGTGGCCTCCGTGTGCTAATGTGGTGCGCGGAGCCTGATCCTGATTGGCGCTCCGGCCTCCAGCGTTTGTAGTTTTTACTGCACATGCTACGCGCTGTCAGACTGACACTGGTGTGCAGGGCATGAGTATCATTCTGGGCTATTTTGATTACAGGATTGCCTGCTCCCTGTTCGTGGCTACAGATGACCAATCGCCTTACAGGTATTGGGGGAGGTGGCTCAGAGCACAGCTATGTTGAATGCCGTTCTTGATTACAGTACATGCATGAGAAATACTGTCCTGCGCTTCGGCTGTCTGTAAGGCACCTTTATGGTGTCAATCCGTCAAGTAGCTGATAAGGAGGGAGCTGTATATGGCCATTGAGTTGCCCGGAGTAGGGGGGAATATCAACAAATAAACCCTTACCTATTCATTCTCTCCGGTCTGGGACCTGCTCTCCTCCACAGCATGTGCGTGCAGCCTTCAGTGGTAATCAGGAAGTGAAAGGCAGGAATCCGGCGCCACTGCGCATGACAGACTGTAGAAACTCCCGGATGATCTTCAATAAACTATATTGCACAATAAACATAGGGCTACACCACGATCTCCCCCTCTACGTGTTTCACCCTCTCAGATAGGGCTTCATCCGAGACGAAGCCCTATCTGAGAGGGTGAAACGCGTAGAGGGGGAGATCGTGGTGTAGCCCTATGTGTATTGAGCAAAAAAGTTTATTGAAGATCATCCGGGAGTTTCTACAGTCTGTCATGCGCAGTGGTGCCGGATTCCTGCCTTTCACGTTCTTGATTACATGTTGGTGATTGGTTCTTTCTGTTGTGGTGCATCATGGGTGGGGGTATATATGTATTGTCACTATCACTTGTTGGTTGCACGGCCCTGAGGAAGGTCTCCATGTGGGAACGAAACGTTGGCTTACGTGTGTCTATGTTTTGAATACAGTTTTTTTTGGATTAACCCCGTGCAGTTTGCTGTCTCTTTACTGGTCCTTGGATTGGTTCGTATAATATATATATATACATTACAGTAGACATTATTAAATAATATTCTTATAAATGTGCATTATTCATGTTTATCCATGTTTTACAAATGTTTTCTAAATGTTTATTCTATTTCAATCTGCCAGAAGAACTTTATAAAGACTGCATTATGTATTATTTGTATTTTTTAGTTCCTGATAAAATAAATATTTATTTACATTCCTGCTAATCATAATCATTGACAACAGACCCCCACACCCACAGTACACCAATGAATAAGAATGAATGACAAAACAATATGAATCAGTTAATGTTTTTTTAACTCTCAATTCTCACAATGCTGTGCACATCAGATTTACATTTCAAATTCGAGAAGGGATTTTCCAAAGCGTTACCGTAAACAAAGCCTCAAAGGGTTGGGGGGGGGGGGTGAGTCATGTGCAGTAATCAGCTAGCTCCCATCTCAAAAAGGATAACACGCAGGCGCAGTGAGGCTTTGTAGCTCGGCTATTGACGGATTAAGAACACAATGTCAAGATTCAGAAAATTAACGACTCTGTGGAGGGGGGTTGGGTGACTCATGCGCAGTAAGCAGCAAGCTCCCATCTCAAAGAGGATTAGAGTACACGCAGGCGCAGTGAGGCGATTGACGCTCGGCTAGGGACGGATTAAAAACACAATGACTAACTTCAGAAAATTAATGACTGTGGAGGTGTCTGTCGATAAGAGTTTGTGTGTGCGTGGGGGAGGGATTAAGGATTAGTTGTGCAGCAGTTCAAAGAAATTACATAGAGTAGAGTACAGAGAAGAAATAATGCACAAAAGCGCACAAGGGAAGGAATTAGTATTAATTTATTAAAAAAAACACATAAACAGCTGAGGGCTGAGGGGATCCAACCCCTCCTCAGCTCAATGAATTAGCTGCCCAGAAATGTAAACCATATATATGGTCTCTAAACATAGAAAACTCTAACACAGTAAAACATACACAACATAAGAAAAAAACACAATCAATGTAGAAATAATAAACAGAGAGAGTACTAACAGCCCAAGGGAGTTAAGGTAAAAACCGCCATAGAGAGCTATAATACTGCTGACAGGGGGAAACGAACACTCACACTGAGGCAAAGAAGGGGGACCTCTGATGACCGTACAGGATCCGGATCACGGCATCAAGGAAGATGGAAACAACCGCCACTGGAGCCTCAGGCAAGCTCCGTTTCAGCCTCTCAGCAAACACGCGCAGGATGACCTGTCGTGACCTCTACGCGTTTCGCACCACGTGCTTCGTCAGGACCTCCTGACGAAGCACATGGTGCGAAACACGTAGAGGTCACGACAGGTCATCCTGCGCGTGTTTGCTGAGAGGCTGAAACGGAGCTTGCCTGAGGCTCCAGTGGCGGTTGTTTCCATCTTCCTTGATGCCGTGATCCGGATCCTGTACGGTCATCAGAGGTCCCCCTTCTTTGCCTCAGTGTGAGTGTTCGTTTCCCCCTGTCAGCAGTATTATAGCTCTCTGTGGCGGTTTTTACCTTAACTCCCTTGGGCTGTTAGTACTCTCTCTGTTTATTATTTCTACATTGATTGTGTTTTTTTCTTATGTTGTGTATGTTTTACTGTGTTAGAGTTTTCTATGTTTAGAGACCATATATATGGTTTACATTTCTGGGCAGCTAATTCATTGAGCTGAGGAGGGGTTGGATCCCCTCAGCTGTTTATGTGTTTGTTTTAATAAATTAATACTAATTCCTTCCCTTGTGCGCTTTTGTGCATTATTTCTTCTCTGTTTCTCAGGGTGTCCTCCCCCCCTTCGAGGGGGGATCACCTCTGAAGTGGGAGCTTCTGGGGAGACGCTCCATGCACGGGCAGCACAGGGATTATTCCTATCAGAACATCTGCAGCACGAGCGCTGAAAATCCTGCTTTTTGCTTTAGAGTAGAGTACAGTACAGTAATTTCAAAAGGCAGTTCATCATAATACTGTAATTTGATCCCAACACCCCCAAATACAGTACATAAAAAGCACACAAATCAACCATGTGCAGGCAAACGCACAGATTGAATATCGTAATATCAAGATTGTTTTTGCAGGCTTGTGGATAAAATAACAGTTAAAAAATCATAATTAAAAAATTATTTGGGGGGGCACTCAAGCAAGCAGTGGTGGGTGAAGTTACAGGCGCATGAGCAGGAATCAACTAGCTCCCATCCGAAAGAGGATTACACAGAGGCGCATAGAGAGGTAATGCGCTGTGCAAATCAAATTCGAAAATGGATTTTCCAAAGCGTTGCCGTAAACAAAGCCTCAAAGTTCCCATCTCAAAGAGAATTACACGCAGGCGCAGTGAGGCTTTGTAGCTCGGCTATGGACGGATTAAAAACACAATGTCAAGATTCAGAAAATTAACGACTGTGGAGGGGGGCTGGGTGAGACATGCGCAGTAAGCAGTTAGCTCCCATCTCAAAAAGGATTACACGCAGGCGCAGTGAGGCTTTGTAGCTCGCCTATGGATGGATTAAGAACACAATGTCAAGACTCAGAAAATTAACGACTCTGTGGAGAGCAGGGGGGGTTGGGTGAGTCATGCGCAGTAAGCAGCTAGCTCCCATCTCAAAAAGGATTACAAACAGGCGCAGTGTGGCTTTGTAGCTCGGCTATGGACGGATTAAGAACACAATGACAAGATTCAGAAAATTAACGACTCCGTGGAATTTCAAATCCTTGAGCTAGCCTTGTGTGTGTTCGTGGGGGAGGGGGCTACAGGGTACAGCTGCATGAAGTTCAAAGATAAAGACATACTTTAATTTCAAAAGACAGTTCATCATAATAATACACCCCCAAATACAGTACGTAAAAAGCACACAAATCAACCATGTGCAGTCAAACGCACAGGGTCGCAGTCAAAAGCTACAGCACAGATTGAATATCGTAATACAGTAAGATGGTTTTTGCAGGCTTGTGGAGAAAATAAAAATTAAAAAAATTACAATAAAAAAAATTTTATAATTTTTTTTTGGTCACTCACTCAAGCAAGCAAGCAAGCAAGCAGTGGTGGGCGAAGTAACAGGCACATGCATAGTAATCACCTGCTGTCAAGCAGGAATGTGATTGAAACCAGACACACGTTCAAAGGAATGGTGTGGGAGAGATGTACTGCATTGTAGAGAAGATAAGAAGTTGAAATACCCTGCAGTGCAGTTAATTATCCTGAGCGAGGGGAGAGCGCTGTATATGCCGAAATGTGACACTGTTACAGTACTGTACACAAAAAGAAAAGAGGTTGGGGCGCTCCCTATTTGTATAGGCTTGTGATGTTGCCTGTGTGGTAGTGTGTAACCAAAGAAAGGGTAGTGTATACTTGCCCTTGTTGTTTTCTGCAGCTGGACCAGTAGAGAAGAAAAAGCCCGGAATCTTCTTGTAGTTGCAGTGGAGGTGGAGGGTTGGTCAGCGCACGGGATTTTGCTCAAACGTAGAGATAAGAGGATAGGAAGATATGGAACACGGTATTAGTGTTTTAGTAATCGAACGGTACAATACAGCCAAAAGAACTTTGGAATTAAAAATGTATGAAAAATATAATTTTAAAATAGCTTAAAAATCTTTGGAATTAAAGAACCTTGGTAATTAAAAGTAAAAATATATAAATATATAAATATATGAAAAAAATATATTTCTAAAATAGCTTAAAAATAGATTAGAAAATCCTTAAATAAAATCCTTAAATAAAATTTAAATGGAATTGTGTGGTTTTTTATGAACAGAAGCAGAATATGTGCTATATGTGGATGACTAACAGGGTGTGTTTACATAGCCTGTTGTTGGTCTGAGGTAAAAAGAGGATAATGGGGCTGGTTAGCAGAGTTTAATGTGCAGTCTTTCCTTCACGGAATGCTGCTAAAAACAATAACTTTCTCACCCTCCTGGTGGGGGCAGTACGTGAGTTGCTTCTCTCCCGGGGGCCCAAATAGGAAGAAAAGGGCCGAACTCGGTGAGTGAGCAAAATAGAATTTATTAGGTACAGAAAACAAAGTCAAAATAACACTCACAGTACAGCTTTAAAACAGCCCAGCATCAGCCTGATCGTCCGGTGATATTCCTCTCACCAGTACAGCTCCCGTGGTCGCGTCCGACGGCGGGACCGGAAGAGGAGGTCTTACCGGATGTCAGCAGGCTGGCTGGGTCCTTCAATCAATGGGCTCCGGCAGGGAACAACTAGTTTCGCAATAATGCTTCGTCAGGTTCCTGCCGGATGCCCTGTGTCTTCCCTCTTTATAGGCAAATACCTAATTGATGATTGGATTGGTCATCAATTGGTATTGGTACAATTAAATAATAAAATGTAAAAACGACCTTTATTGAGTGTTGGGTGTTGGACTAATGCCCAATAATATGAAAGACCAATAATGCTAAACTCTAAATACATACATAAATATGTTACAAGTAGTGACAATGTTATACACAGTAGATAATTATGCACACATGATCTCTATCAGTTCTATGAGACCTTCCCTCGCTCGAGGTGTAGGCAATTAGTAATCTACAGACATCTTTAAACAAATCTCTTAAAATTGGTAGCAGGTGCAGCACAATACATTGTGAAGTAAACCTCTAAGTAATTCCTTCAGCAAATTAATTTCATACCTAAAGTGGCCCTTGCACTTAGAACTTCTGTGATGTGTGACATTTAAACTAAATGCAAAAGAGCTCATGCTCAGATGGATGGATTTTAAGTGATATATAAAAAAATATAAAATAATAAAATAGGAATATAAAAATGTGTTGTAAATAAAAATATTGTATAGATGAATATATGTGTAATTGGAGCTACCATATGGTATCGCTTATATGTTTATACTATCTGTCCTGAAAAAAAAAAAAAATATATATATATATATATATATATATGGTGTATTACCCAGGTTTAGGTGATATATGTTAAAAAGTACCCCTGTGTGTTTCTTGACTCCCCCTTGTGGTTAGTTTGGAGAATGTCAATGGTGGCCGGAATAGAATTAGAGTAGAATTATTCCTACAAATGTGATAGTTCAGTAATTCAAACATACAGTAGTGATCAGTAATTTAATGATGTATGGAACTTGGATGTATTTTCAGTATGCTTCATTGGGGATTTGACCCCACGATCATATTAGGCCTTACTTAAAAGCAGAGTGATAAGTTGGCTGTGCTATACAGAGGCAGATGGACCTCATGTACTACTTTGCACATATGCAATCAGAGAGAGTACAGAATTCTGCAATGAGAATAACAAATGTGGGTAAAGAGTATTGGTGTGTTACCCAGGCTTAGGTGAAATGTTAAAAAGTATTAAAAAGTATCTCAATAATTGAGAAATGTGGGGTACTTGAATTCTTAGTGTGTGTTTCTAGTATTTCATTGGGGATTTGTCCCCACGATCATATTGGCCCTCACTCAAAAGCAGTGTGATAAGTTAACTGTGCTACGCAGAGGCAGATAGATTTCATATACTCGTTGTTGCATATGTGAACATAGAGAACGTAAACATAGAGATTACAAAATAATATAATTGTGTACGGTTAAGCGAATGAAAGTGAATCATCCAATTGCGAAGTTACTGGTTCCAAATTCGGGAAGGGGATTGAGAGAAAGAAGAGAAGAAGGTAGAGAAGAAGAGAAACGCGATTAGTGTGTTAAATATACATGTTTCATTCAAGAAAAGCCCCAATGTCGATGTCAATGTTAAGTCCTTGGGGTGCTAGCGTCTTTAGTTTATAAATCCATAGTGTCTCCTTTCTTGCTAGTTTTGTAAGTCTATCTCCCCTCTCCAAAGGGGAGGAATCTGTTCTATGGCTCTATATGTCAGGCCTGAGGGGTCCCCCTGATGCTGTAGTGAAAAATGTTTTGACACGCTGTGGGTCATAACCTGTCGTCGGATGTTACCAATATGTTCCAATATACGAACCCTCAGTGGTCGGCTGGTGCGGCCGACATACTGTAGTCCACAGGGGCAGCTTAGTAAATAGACCACGTAGTCACTCTTGCAATTGATAAAGTGCTTTGTTTTAAATTGTTCGCCTGTTACATGTGATGAAAAGTCTATTTTGTCGTTTGACCCTTGTTTGCAAGCTTTGCAAGTACTGCACTTATAAAAACCTTTGGCTGTTGATAGCCAATTCTCGTCCCTTTTGGAGTTATCAGTTCTAAATAGGCTGGGTGCTAATTTATTCTTTATATTATCTGCTTTTTTAAAGATGACCTTGGGTCTTTCTGGGAGGTAGTTTCTAAGGGTGTCATCTCCTTGTAGAAGGTGCCAGTGTTTATTAAGAATTTGTTGTATTTTGCCTGAATCCTGGCTGTATTGAGTTAAAAATGCGACGTTAAAATTTTCTGTCGGTTGTTTTTGTGTTGTTTTTAGGATATCTCGTCGTTGTAGGAGACCTGTCTTCTTAATGGATTCATCTAGTGAGTTTTTGTTGAATCCTTTGTTAATAAACCGATTTTTTAAAATGTCTGCTTGTTCTTTAAAAGTGTTACCGTCGCTGCAATTCCGCCTGATACGGCGGAATTGGCCTGGTGGTATGTTAGATAGCCATTTTTTGTGGTGGCAGCTTGTTCTCAGTAGGTAGTTGTTGCAGTCTACTTTCTTGAAAAATGTTTTGGTTTTGAGAGAACTGTTCTCGACATAGATGGTTAGATCTAAAAAATCTACAGAGATGGGGTTTGTGCAGGCCGTGAATTTTAGATTGATTTCGTTGTCATTGATATATTCTAAGAACCGTTTTAGATCCTCCTCGCTACCTTTCCAGATGAAGAAGATATCATCTATATATCTCCGCCAAAGCGCCAGATCTGCGCTAAATTCATGTGTTGACCAGATTTTGTCCTGTTCCCAGGCGTCCATAAAAAGATTGGCGTAGCTTGGTGCAAATTTCGTGCCCATTGCGGTTCCGCATTTTTGTAGGTAGTACTTTCCATCAAAGTTAAAAAGGTTATGTTTTAAAATAAAGTTAATACTCTCTAGAATAAAAGATTTCTGTTCTATAAGAACGTTTGGGTCATTGCTTAATGTCCTATCAATGGCTGAAATACCATCCTCGTGGTTAATGGATGTGTATAGTGATGTTACATCACATGTGCATAGTATAAAATCTGGGCTCCATGCTGTTTTTTCTATCAGATTGTGGTGGTGTGGTGGTGCTCGTGGTAATCGCTGTGTTTGGTGGTGTAGGGTTTATATTTTCATTGGTCATCATATTGGTGTCCCTGTCTGTGTTGTCTTTTCTCTTCGTCCCTTCGTCTTCCAATATGATGACCAATGGAAATATAAACCCTACACCACCAAACACAGCGATTACCACGAGCACCACCACAGGGCCAGATCTCCCATAGAGAACCACAGAGCAAGATCTCCGCTAGAACAGAGAGAAAATAGATATGAAAGGGAACGTAGCCCAAGAAGAGATCGTAGGTCACCACCTAGACACTCAGGACATTCTGGCCCTTTTTTAGAGAAGGCCCCAGTGAGGAAAGCCCCCCTCTAACGACACAGAACAGATACATACTCTTAGAAGGACAGAGGGAACAAGACTCCCCGAACACAAGGGCCAAAAAAAGACCACACGAGGAAAACGGGGAGGAAGAAATCAGCAGAAAAAGGCCAGCAACACAATAGAAACCAGTAACATCTTCAATCTTAGCAATAAAAGTCTGAATGCTGATGAATGTAGCCTCATCAAAAAGGGCCTTAACTTCGCTCCAGCCGCTGTAGCCAGCGGTTTCAATCTATACATAGACGCACATAAATTTATAAGACAACTGACCCTAAAAAAATTCTTCCTATCCAAAGACGCACAAAGTAGGGAAATCACAAGTAACAGTACACCTACAACAATAGATGAAAACACATTCAAACACACAACTCTCAAAGAAAAATCTAAATTCTATCCAAGCTGGGCTAAGAGCCATAATATCGAGACATTTCACCAGAAAATAGAAGACTTCGAAAAACTTACCCATAGCAAAAGAAGTAAAATAAAACATAATCTAACACTTAAAGAAAAGACTGCGCTCAAAAAACTTGAGGATGATAAATCAATAACCATCAAACAAGCAGATAAAGGGGGGGGCGTAGTGATCATGGATACTACCAACTATAAAAAAGAAGCAGACAGGATCCTCTCAGATGCTATTACATATGAGAGTCTAAGAATAAATCCCCATAAGAATTTCTGTACAGAATATTCAAAACACCTAGACAAGGGTAAAGAAATAGGGGTAATAAACACCAAGGAATATGAATACTTGAATGTCAAATTCCCCGTGATGCCGATTTTCTATTTCCTTCCCAAAATACACAAAAGTCTGATAGACCCACCAGGAAGACCGATCATTTCGGGTATAGGCTCTCTCACCTCACGACTGTCAGAATACATAGACATTTCCCTACAACCTTACGTTGTGGGGATGAAATCATACCTCAGAGACACCACACAAACTATCAATCTGATAGAAAAAACAGCATGGAGCCCAGATTTTATACTATGCACATGTGATGTAACATCACTATACACATCCATTAACCACGAGGATGGTATTTCAGCCATTGATAGGACATTAAGCAATGACCCAAACGTTCTTATAGAACAGAAATCTTTTATTCTAGAGAGTATTAACTTTATTTTAAAACATAACCTTTTTAACTTTGATGGAAAGTACTACCTACAAAAATGCGGAACCGCAATGGGCACGAAATTTGCACCAAGCTACGCCAATCTTTTTATGGACGCCTGGGAACAGGACAAAATCTGGTCAACACATGAATTTAGCGCAGATCTGGCGCTTTGGCGGAGATATATAGATGATATCTTCTTCATCTGGAAAGGTAGCGAGGAGGATCTAAAATGGTTCTTAGAATATATCAATGACAACGAAATCAATCTAAAATTCACGGCCTGTACAAACCCCATCTCTGTAGATTTTTTAGATCTAACCATCTATGTCGAGAACAGTTCTCTCAAAACCAAAACATTTTTCAAGAAAGTAGACTGCAACAACTACCTACTGAGAACAAGCTGCCACCACAAAAAATGGCTATCTAACATACCACCAGGCCAATTCCGCCGTATCAGGCGGAATTGCAGCGACGGTAACACTTTTAAAGAACAAGCAGACATTTTAAAAAATCGGTTTATTAACAAAGGATTCAACAAAAACTCACTAGATGAATCCATTAAGAAGACAGGTCTCCTACAACGACGAGATATCCTAAAAACAACACAAAAACAACCGACAGAAAATTTTAACGTCGCATTTTTAACTCAATACAGCCAGGATTCAGGCAAAATACAACAAATTCTTAATAAACACTGGCACCTTCTACAAGGAGATGACACCCTTAGAAACTACCTCCCAGAAAGACCCAAGGTCATCTTTAAAAAAGCAGATAATATAAAGAATAAATTAGCACCCAGCCTATTTAGAACTGATAACTCCAAAAGGGACGAGAATTGGCTATCAACAGCCAAAGGTTTTTATAAGTGCAGTACTTGCAAAGCTTGCAAACAAGGGTCAAACGACAAAATAGACTTTTCATCACATGTAACAGGCGAACAATTTAAAACAAAGCACTTTATCAATTGCAAGAGTGACTACGTGGTCTATTTACTAAGCTGCCCCTGTGGACTACAGTATGTCGGCCGCACCAGCCGACCACTGAGGGTTCGTATATTGGAACATATTGGTAACATCCGACGACAGGTTATGACCCACAGCGTGTCAAAACATTTTTCACTACAGCATCAGGGGGACCCCTCAGGCCTGACATATAGAGCCATAGAACAGATTCCTCCCCTTTGGAGAGGGGAGATAGACTTACAAAACTAGCAAGAAAGGAGACACTATGGATTTATAAACTAAAGACGCTAGCACCCCAAGGACTTAACATTGACATCGACATTGGGGCTTTTCTTGAATGAAACATGTATATTTAACACACTAATCGCGTTTCTCTTCTTCTCTACCTTCTTCTCTTCTTTCTCTCAATCCCCTTCCCGAATTTGGAACCAGTAACTTCGCAATTGGATGATTCACTTTCATTCGCTTAACCGTACACAATTATATTATTTTGTAACCTCTATGTTTACGTTCTCTATGTTCACATATGCAACAACGAGTATATGAAATCTATCTGCCTCTGCGTAGCACAGTTAACTTATCACACTGCTTTTGAGTGAGGGCCAATATGATCGTGGGGACAAATCCCCAATGAAATACTAGAAACACACACTAAGAATTCAAGTACCCCACATTTCTCAATTATTGACATACTTTTTAATACTTTTTAACATTTCACCTAAGCCTGGGTAACACACCAATACTCTTTACCCACATTTGTTATTCTCATTGCAGAATTCTGTACTCTCTCTGATCGCATATGTGCAAAGTAGTACATGAGGTCCATCTGCCTCTGTATAGCACAGCCAACTTATCACTCTGCTTTTAAGTAAGGCCTAATATGATCGTGGGGTCAAATCCCCAATGAAGCATACTGAAAATACATCCAAGTTCCATACATCATTAAATTACTGATCACTATGTTTGAATTACTGAACTATCACATTTGTAGGAATAATTCTACTCTAATTCTATTCCGGCCACCATTGACATTCTCCAAACTAACCACAAGGGGGAGTCAAGAAACACACAGGGGTACTTTTTAACATATATCACCTAAACCTGGGTAATACACTATATATATATATATATATATATATATATATATATATATATATATATATATATATATATATATATATATATATATATTTTTTTTTTCAGGACAGATAGTATAAACATATAAGCGATACCATATGGTAGCTCCAATTACACATATATTCATCTATACAATATTTTTATTTACAACACATTTTTATATTCCTATTTTATTATTTTATATTTTTTTATATATCACTTAAAATCCATCCATCTGAGCATGAGCTCTTTTGCATTTAGTTTAAATGTCACACATCACAGAAGTTCTAAGTGCAAGGGCCACTTTAGGTATGAAATTAATTTGCTGAAGGAATTACTTAGAGGTTTACTTCACAATGTATTGTGCTGCACCTGCTACCAATTTTAAGAGATTTGTTTAAAGATGTCTGTAGATTACTAATTGCCTACACCTCGAGCGAGGGAAGGTCTCATAGAACTGATAGAGATCATGAGTGCATAATTATCTACTGTGTATAACATTGTCACTACTTGTAACATATTTATGTATGTATTTAGAGTTTAGCATTATTGGTCTTTCATATTATTGGGCATTAGTCCAACACCCAACACTCAATAAAGGTCGTTTTTACATTTTATTATTTAATTGTACCAATACCAATTGATGACCAATCCAATCATCAATTAGGTTTTTGCCTATAAAGAGGGAAGACACAGGGCATCCGGCAGGAACCTGACGAAGCATTATTGCGAAACTAGTTGTTCCCTGCCGGAGCCCATTGATTGAAGGACCCAGCCAGCCTGCTGACATCCGGTAAGACCTCCTCTTCCGGTCCCGCCGTCGGACGCGACCACGGGAGCTGTACTGGTGAGAGGAATATCACCGGACGATCAGGCTGATGCTGGGCTGTTTTAAAGCTGTACTGTGAGTGTTATTTTGACTTTGTTTTCTGTACCTAATAAATTCTATTTTGCTCACTCACCGAGTTCGGCCCTTTTCTTCCTATTTGGGCCCCCGGGAGAGAAGCAACTCACGTACTGCCCCCACCAGGAGGGTGAGAAAGTTATTGTTTTTAGCAGCATTCCGTGAAGGAAAGACTGCACATTAAACTCTGCTAACCAGCCCCATTATCCTCTTTTTACCTCAGACCAACAACAGGCTATGTAAACACACCCTGTTAGTCATCCACATATAGCACATATTCTGCTTCTGTTCATAAAAAACCACACAATTCCATTTAAATTTTATTTAAGGATTTTATTTAAGGATTTTCTAATCTATTTTTAAGCTATTTTAGAAATATATTTTTTCATATATTTATATATTTTTACTTTTAATTACCAAGGTTCTTTAATTCCAAAGATTTTTAAGCTATTTTAAAAATATATTTTTCATACATTTTTAATTCCAAAGTTCTTTTGGCTGTATTGTACCGTTCGATTACTAAAACACTAATACCGTGTTCCATATCTTCCTATCCTCTTATCTCTACGTTTGAGCAAAATCCCATGCGCTGACCAACCCTCCACCTCCACAGTACTGTACACGCCTATGCGTTTCAACAATTTTCAAATGAGACATACTGTACAGCAGCACAGCACTGCAAATGCATGTATACTTAAATATGCAAATTTACAATTACTGCACGCGCACACACAGACTGTGTACCGACGTAGGTTGAACCGCGAAGGTATTAGACTTCCAAGACAACAGCTCGCAAACGCCCCCCTGAGGTTTTACACAGCATTGCAGTATTGCAGACGGCGAGAATAAAATGCTAATATCACGAGTGCTAAAATAACGCAGTTCACTCCGGGGGAAACAAACAGAAAACCGCACCTAACTGGAATAATCTGAGAGCCGCGGATATAGCCGACTTAGACTCAGGTCGGCCGCCACTGTATATGAAACTCAGTGTCAGTACACTGGCGACACACTTTATTCGAGCACGGCTAGTCCCGCGAATTCGGGTATACTCGGGTGTATTCAGGTTTCTGATATTTTTCAGCCAGAGTGCATTGCGTTATTTTCCGGCAGGAATTTAAGCTTTTTATTCCGGCTGGTTACAATACTGCAATGCCGTCAAAATACACATGGTGGCGCTTGCGAGCTATTCTCTGTGAAGCCGTCCCCTATAATGAATTGTAATGCAGTATACAGTATATATATATATATACAGTACTGTATAACAACAACCCCTGTAAGCCCTAACATACAGTACTGTACAGTACTGTACTGTATATGCACATACATAAATGATACTACTGTATGGGCGGCGGGGGCGAGATGTGTTTGCAGCAGAGAGAGATCCGCTGCTCTCTCTCTGCGCAAACATCCACACATTAAAAATTATTTGAAATACATTTTTATTGATAGTGTAGATGTGCAGGGGGTCTCCGGAGCTGAACCGCGTTGGTTTTAGGTCTGGGGACCCCGTGCCCCCCGAGATACAGGCCCCTTTATGGGGTGCCGGTATCCAGCTCTGCGTTAAAAGCCCCGATCACGTGACCGCGGCCTGTAAACCAAGCAGAGCCGAGGGATACCGGCACCCCCTAAAGGGGCCTGTATCTCGGGGGGCACGGGGTCCCCAGACCTGAAACCTGTGCGCTTCTGCTCTGGAGACCCTCTGCACATGTACAGTATCAATAAAACACATACAATATACAGTATAAATAAACACTCGTTCTTTACCTTAGCGTCTATGCGCTATGGTAAAGAAGCATTATTTTAATAATATTGTAAAGTGAGCAGGGGGTTCCCTGAGCCAGAAATTAATGATTAATGCTCAGGGAACCCCCCCCCCCCCTGCTCCTGATCAATATTATTAAAAATACGGAAAATGCTGCGTCATTACCATAGCGGATAGCCGCTAAGGCAATGAAGGGGTTAACCCACCGTGCCCGCTTTATTGTGTGTAGTGGGGATGGGTGAGGGGGGTATTTGGCCCTTGGTGTGAGTTTACGACTTGCGGGAGGGGGGGGGGGGGTTGCGGGTGCACTTAACCCCTTCACGATCGTAGCAGTTAATACCGCTACAGTCATGAAGGGGTTAAGCCCTCCCGCTACCCCAACCCCCCCCCCCCCCCCCCCCGCAAGCCCTCCCCAACCATCGTTGGGGCGAATACCCCATTCACCCACCCTCCCGCTACCCACAATAAAAAAATACACACACACAGCAGCCGCCAAAAAATAAATAAATAAATGACAATAAATACATTTGAAATACATTTTTATTGATAGTGTAGATGTGCAGGGGGTCTCCGGAGCTGAACCGCGTTGGTTTTAGGTCCGGGGACCCCGTGCCCCCCGAGATACAGGCCCCTTTAGGGGGTGCCGGTAGCCCTCTGCTTGGTTTAAAGGTCCGATCACGTGATCGCGGCCTGTAAACCAAGCAGAGCAGAGGGATACCGGCACCCCCTAAAGGGGCCTGTATCTCGGGGGGCACGGGGTCCCCAGACCTGAAACCTGTGCGCTTCTGCTCCGGAGACCCTCTGCACATGTACACTATCAATAAAAATGTATTTCAAATGTATTTATTGTCATTTATTTATTTATTTATTTATTTATATTTATTCATTGTGCTGCTGCTGCAAGTCGTAAACTCACACCAAGGGCCAAACACCCCCCTCACCCCCAATAAAAAAAATTCACGCACAGCAGCCCCACAATTAATAAATAAATCTAAATAAATAAATAAAATCTATGTAAAACCCCCTCCCCTATTCTCGCTTTTAAAACGCCCT
>NC_134487.1:243619003-243634003 GCF_040206685.1 Ascaphus truei | reverse complement strand
ACGACAAGAAAACAAAAACTTTGTTCAGTTACTGTACTGTACTGTATGTGCGTACTGTATTATGGTAGACCTACTGTACAGTAGGTGGCTGGTGCAGCTTTCTCTGGAAAGAAAAAATGGAGCAGTTAGTAGGCAGTTACTGTAGTATGTCAAACTAGTCTACTGTACTGTATACTGGAACTACTGTAAACTCTGACTATTGGGAAAGCTAAAATCTGTGCCATACTTACCTGTATCATAGTGTACCTACTGTACAATACTACAGCACTGTACTACTTTCCTGATGCTTGTCCATTGCGCGCGATGACAATGGGCAACACAGTGGCAATATGGTCTATATATTTATTGCATCGTTCCTCGGTGAGTACATCGTTCCAAAAACTCATTATGGCTGTATACAACTCGTCCTTCTTGGAGGGTTTCGCCACTTTACGGATGTGGTCCTTCAGCTGATGCCAGACCATTTCGATCGGATTGAAGTCTGGTGATCTGTGATTGGAAAGAAAGGACAATTAGTTTAAGAGATAGAGTACACAGTAAAAACAGTGGGGAACATATAAATGGGACACGGTCTACTACACTTACTCCGCTGGCGTCTTCACCCAGTTGATGCCGCGCTCAAGGATATGCGCCGTCGACGCGGTGTGCTTGGGATCATTGTCCTGGTAAAAGCGATGACCATTGGGAAAGTCTTGTGTGATGTATCGCACTATCACGGGCACAATGTTGTCTTGGAAGAAATCTTTATTCATGATTCCTATAGCAAGAAAAGAAAAGTGCTCAATAGTACAGTACAGTGCATACGGTAAGGCAACACTAGTCAAGTACAGTGCATTAGGCGGCATTATATTTGAGAAATTGTACCTTCAAAGACGACAATGCATCCCGGTCCACGCCTAGAGATGGCACCCCACACATGCAGCTTCACAGGGTGTTTTGGCCGTGGCTTCAAAGTTATGCGGCCTTTTTTGTGGAACGCAAATCTTGCAAATCTCTCCAGCGACACAGTAGACTCATCAGTGAAGATGCAATCCTGGAAAGTCTCACCGCTGTCGATCCATGCCTGGGCCTGGAGCACTCTTTTGATTTTGTTTGCGTCCCGTATCATGGGGTACGCTCTGTAATGACAATGAATAAAAAATGTTAGCGTCACAGCGCAGTACAGTTTGCAAAACAACATTTTTACTTTACAGTACAGTACCTCCTGTACTGTCCACTACTAACCTCACACGTCCATATTTCCATCCAATTCTGCGTCTCATCTTCTTTATGCTGCTCTCGGATACAGTCAGATTGTGGTTTTCCTGAAGAGTGTTTTTAACCCTTAATGCGCTCCTCTCATCATTCTCCTCACTTATTCTGTCCACCAGAAGAGTAGTCTCCCTACAATGCAAAGAAATTATATTGTGTTATTAATATGCAGCAATATAAAATGTATATTGTATACTGTACATGTAATGTTGTAATATACAGTAAATATAAATATACAAAAAATGTATACTGCTGTACTATAAATATAAATAGACAAAATATACAGTATACAGTACTGTTGTAATATAATAAATATACTATATAAATACGGTATACTGTTGTTATATCATAATAAATACACATCATATACTGTATATTCCGTTGTAAGATGAATTGCAATATACCAAAAGTGTATACTGCTGCACAAAAAATATAAATTGACCACACATACAGTACACTACAGTATATACTGTTGTAATATAATAAATATACTATATAAATACGGTATACTGTTGTTATATCATAATAAATACACATCATATACTGTATATTCCGTTGTAAGATGAATTGCAATATACCAAAAGTGTATACTGCTGCACAAAAAATATAAATTGACCACACATACAGTACACTACAGTATATACTGTTGTAATATAATAAATATACTATATAAATACGGTATACTGTTGTTATATCATAATAAATACACATCATATACTGTATATTCCGTTGTAAGATGAATTGCAATATACCAAAAGTGTATACTGCTGCACAAAAAATATAAATTGACCACACATACAGTACACTACAGTATATACTGTTGTAATATAATAAATATACTATATAAATACGGTATACTGTAGATGTACACTACAGTTTTCTATATTTTTTTTGGTTAAGTTTTATAAATACAGTATACAGTACTTACGCATTTGTTACCCTTGGTGCCTTTTTGCGGTCTCTGTTTTTTCCTTGTGCATGATAGCACACAGTGCTTGATGGCACAACGAGGCCAGAAGCAGTTAACCAGCGCTGGATATCTGCAATTCGTTGTCCGCTCGTGTACATCTCCTTCATTCTCATGCTGAGATCCTTTGAAATCTTCTTAACAGGCATTGCTGCGAGTACTGTAGAAAGAAATACAAACACAAGAATGTGTATTCGATGTTTAGTCGATGTGTATTCAATGTGCAGTGAATCCACAAAATGGATGGTGTATTTATATGTTAATGACTCACATAACAGACCACCCACTTTCAACACCTGTACCTGGCCACCATGCATAAAAGGTTGTACACGTTGCATAGCCCACCACTTGCTGATCTTTATCTGAGGCATTGTCCAGATACTGCATTGTGCCTCCCGCTTACATGGAGCATCCCCGGTTCTATGGACGAAAGAATCATCTCACCTCTGCTGTGCCTGCCACACTGAAAAAGAGAAAGGCAGTTACCGTTCCCAAGCCAAAGGCAAAGCGACAGGCTAAGGCCAACAAAGAAAACCTTCTGCTGACCCCAAAGGCTAAGGCTTTTAAAACACGTCAGCCTTATTATGTGAAGAAGAAATACGGTACTGTGCTCGGTTCGCAAGACGCATGGCAGCCAACTCACCGAATCCGCAGACCACTTGCTCCCATATGCTTCGACGACTCTGCTGTAGCTGTCCCGGAAATCTTCAGCCCGGCTTCTCCACCCCCATCTTCTCCGGTTCCATCTGAAGATGCTGCTGCCTCTGAAATCAACGGGTCACTGTCTCCTTTGCTCTTGGACGACTCTGCTTCTCTCCCGGAAATCCAGCGGTCACCTTCTCCATCCCTCTTCCACCACGCTGCAGCTTCTCCTGTACCGGGCATCCCCAGGTCACCTCTTCCACTCTCCATCGATGCCGCTTCTCTCCAGGGAACCCCCATCTCATCCTCCGTTGCACCCATCCCCCCAGATCTCCAGATGCCATGCACAAGCAGCTCGTTGGACCGGATCCTGAATGGGCTAAGTGTGGATCTCCCCGGGAATTCTAGTGTGCTGGCAAAGCTAGATCTGCTTCTGGAGTCGGTGCTACATATGGAGCAACGGCTGGATCAACGGATGCTACATATGGAGCAACGGATGGATCAACGGATGGACAAGATAGAGGCAGACATAGCGGGCATACATTATTTGCTCGGTGTTAATGCCCCTGTTTCCCCGACGCTGGAGCAGGGGGGTGACATGGATGTGATGCATGGTACCTTCGACCCCCTTCCATCACCAAGCACACCCCCTCCACCAGAAGATACAGTGTACTATGCTATTGAGGAGGACATGACAACCCCATCTAGACCACGCCAGGAGACAACCCGGCGACCACTACCGGAGGAAAGCTTCCTCCCAGACACCCTACCATTGCCCATCGCCTCAAGTACACCCGCTCCCAAAAGACTTCCTACACCCGCTCGCATACAAACAGTGCCCGACATCTCCCTGTGCGATCTGACACCGGCGCTGAGGGAGAAGTATAGGGTGAGGAGTGCTGGTATACCACACAAGTATGCCTTGATCATATTTAAACACCATGTTCCCTACACATTGTACTGCGAGTGGGTGTTCAAAGTGAACTATGATGGGAATCGCCAAAAAAATGCCCTTCCTGCCAATTTAAGGAAAAAGATTGTGGAAGAAATGCAGCGCTATTACCCTGTTACAGATCCTGTAATGAGAGGCGTTAGAGACTGCATTAATGGCGTTTTGCGCCATGCAAGGCATCGGCCATGGCTGGAAAATGGGGAGGACTTTCAGTGAGACCATACTGTAATGTTGTGCTGTACTGTACAGTACATGTTTTACCCTATAGTACCTGCTGTACTTAAACAAAGGATACTGAATGTTGTTGTGTGTTGCACGGTTTTTGTACTGTATTTGTAAATAAAAGTTTTTAGTGGCGACTTCAGCAATAAAAGAACTGGTTACTTTATCTCACACACAGTACTACAAACTGCTTTTTGCTGCCAGACTGCAAACCCGCAAGACCAGCAACATTGTAACAAAAGAGCAATGAGCGCGCAATTGGCGTGGGAACTTCTGTTCTAAGGCCCCTATAAATAATATTCTTTATTTTATTTATAAACTCACATTTATAAACCCCATCACCCACCCCCGCTAAACACAATAAAAAATAATCACACACAGCATCCCCGCAATAAATAAATAAATAAATACAAATAAATACATTTGAAATACATTTTTATTGATAGTGTAGATGTGCAGGGGGTCTCTGGAGCTGAACCGCACAGGTTTTAGGTCTGGGGACCCCGTGCCCCCCGAGATACAGGCCCCTTTAGGGGGTGCCGGTAGCCCTCTGCTTGGTTTAAAGGTCCGATCACGTGATCGCGGCCTGTAAACCAAGCAGAGCAGAGGGATACCGGCACCCCCTAAAGGGGCCTGTATCTCGGGGGGCACGGGGTCCCCAGACCTGAAACCTGTGCGCTTCAGCTCCGGAGAACATCTACACTGTGAATAAAACACACACATCATTAAAGAATCATTCTTTAGCTTAGCGGCTATGCGCTATGGTAAAGAAGCAGCATTTCTGTCTTTTTAATAATATTGTAGAGTGAGCAGGGGGTTCCCTGAGACAGAAATCTAATCTCAGGGGACCCCCTGCTCCTGCACAATATTATTAAAAGTTCAGAAACGAGGCTTCATTAGCATAGCGTATAGCCGCTAAGGTAATGAAGGGGTTAACGCATAATAACCAATAAATACATTCAATACACTACCCACTACCCATGGCAACCTCCGCTGCTGTACAGTAAAACAGAGAAAAAAAATAACACTTTCAAAGTAATGTCCCCTAACCCCTTAATCACCATAGCGGTTATTAACCGCTACAGTCATGAAGGGGTTAACCCACCCTCACCCACCACTTGGGACGCCTACTGTACATACCCTCCCACTCTAACCCCCCACCCCGTGAGGCCTAACCACCCTCAACCCTCACCCACTAACTACCCACAAGGGAGGCCTACCCACATACCGTTGGGGAAACACCCCACCCCCACCCCAGTACCCACAATAAAAACAGTACAATCACCCACAATAAACAGCATTCTATTTATTAAATACATTACCCACCCCCTGTGCCCCCCCCCCCATAAATACAAGATTTATTCTTTTACATTCAGGGTCCATAACGTAGCCCCACGCTAGTCCCCGGTGGGCTGGCAGGGCACCTGGACAGACCTACAGTTTACCAGCAGCATTCCACAGGTTCTGGAGGCCTGCTGGTGGATCCTGCCAGCACCATGGCGCTCAGGTGGTCTCCTTGGGTCACCGTGAGCCACAATTGGGTCCACACGGTAGGCCCAAGGATGTCTGGGAGCCCCGGGTCAAACCCACAGGTGTCTGCGGGGCCTCGGGTGGTTCCCATGGGGGTCTGGGGAACTCACGGGTGCTCACTACGGGTCCGCGGTGCCCCCACAGAAGTGGGACCACACATCATCATCCCCGCACCTACGGCTCGGAGGTGCCCCCACAGAAGTGGGACCACACATCGTCATGCCCGCAGACTACGGGTCCGCGGTGCCCCCACAGAAGTGGGACCACACATCATCATCCCCGCATGTGTCACCCGTGGAACCACCAGCCTGCTACCCTTTAGGATACCCGAGGATTCCCCGCGGGTGGTCTCCAGAGGTCCCACGCAAAACCACGGAAGTAACCCTGAATGTAAAAAAAATAAACCTGGCCTATACATTCAATACATACACCCTCCCCCCCAACACCTACAGTACAATAATGTGCAAAATAACTATTATCCAGATATGGATAATAGATTAATTGCCCATTATTAAAAACATTAACTAGCATATACAAATAAATAAAGTACTACTGACCTCATCAATACGAAGTGTCCGATGCCAGCGCCTTCCTTCTCTTGCCCACACAAAACATAGCCAAAACCAAGCCAATACATTGCAATTACATTCAGATATCAATTAACCCCTTAAACACCTTATCGGATAATAACCGCAAAGGTAATTAAGGGGTTAAGCCACACAGGCACGATACCCACCCTTCACCCATGAATTTGTACTGTGGCTTCATCATGCAACTATATATATATATACTGTATATATATACATACAGAGAGACAGAGAGAAAGAGAGAGAGAGAGATATATACAGTATATATATATACACACGTTATATACACACCCATGATAAACCAAATATACAGTACAAATAAATGTAGAAGGGTTATCAAAACCATACTGTTCTACAACCAAACACTTCTCCATACAGACACTACATTAAAAATCAATTTCCTTTAAAAATCCTAACTGATCTCACAATCTACTGTACTGTATATGATCACAAACCAATGAAAAAAGTCACATTCCAAAATGCATAAAATCTATGCACCATACTGTATACATTCTGCAAATTAATCAACGTAAACAAAAATCAATTAGCAATCATTATTTAGATCTCTAAACATTTCACACTCAATCATGAACAATGAAACCATTAACAGATTCACGCCTAGAGCAGAACAATTAAGCCTTTGAAAAAATATAAGTACCGACAAAAATACAACCTTTCCAAACCAAGCCTACAGTACCTACAGTACAGTATCCCTGACCTTCCTCAAACACACAATACAATACCAAGGAATAATACATCTATCTAATTTTAAAATACTTTAAACTCACAAAATAATTAAAAACACATCTAATCCAGCTTTTAAAACATCATCATTTCTTACCCTGAATGTATACTGTACAGTATATCTCTCTAGACATATATATTGTACATACATACATACAGTGGCAAGAAATGATATACCACAAAAAAATAAAAATACACAGGTTAAAAAACCTTTTGAAAAAATTAACAAGTTAAATAAAATACATTTCTTTACTGTAGTTCACTTACCATTACTTGCCCCCACCGACTCCCGTTGCCCAGCTTACTCACGAACCAATCCACGATCAGGAACCCATAAAATAATAAACCATTGAAAATAATAAACATTAAACTAAAAATCCAAACCAATCCACGGGTCTTCTACTTGTAATACACCTTCATCTGTATTCTTCTTTCTTCTATCTCCTTCCGGGCGGGGCAGGGCGTGGTCTTCTTTCCATCATCGGCCACGCCCTTGTCTTTTTCCTTCTCCGGAGGTCCTTCCTCCGCGGCGTCTGGCTGCAAAATGAGACGACATAGGCTTTTAAAGGCCTATGACGTCACATTTTGCGTCATGGTTCCCACGGTCCTGATTGGACCGTGAAAACCATGTGTGTTGGCCGATAATAAAAAAATGATGACGTCACTTAAAGGGAATGAAAGCACAGCCAATCAGAATGGCTTTGCTTCAATTGCCTTTAAGATGACGTCATGAAAAGGCACATGGCCGTGCACACATGGTACTAGAGCCAATCAGAGCGTGGGAACTTTATCCCTACTCTGATTGGCTCTGGTATACCATGTGTCAGGGGCTTGGGGGAGAAAGGATGTGACGTCAATAAGGATAAAGTTCCCACGCTCTGATTGGCTACCGTACCACGTGACAGGTTTTCATTGACGTCACATCCTTTCTCCCCCAAGCCCCTGACACATGGTATACCAGAGCCAATCAGAGTAGGGATAAAGTTCCCACGCTCTGATTGGCTACCGTACCACGTGACAGGTTTTCATTGACGTCACATCCTTTCTCCCCCAAGCCTCTGACACATGGTATACCAGAGCCAATCAGAGTAGGGATAAAGTTCCCACGCTCTGATTGGCTCTAGTACCATGTGTGCACGGCCATGTGCCTTTTCATGACGTCATCTTAAAGGCAATTGAAGCAAAGCCATTCTGATTGGCTGTGCTTTCATTCCCTTTAAGTGACGTCATCATTTTTTTATTATCGGCCAACACACATGGTTTTCACGGTCCAATCAGGACCGTGGGAACCATGACGCAAAATGTGACGTCATAGGCCTTTAAAAGCCTATGTCGTCTCATTTTGCAGCCAGACGCCGCGGAGGAAGGACCTCCGGAGAAGGAAAAAGACAAGGGCGTGGCCGATGATGGAAAGAAGACCACGCCCTGCCCCGCCCGGAAGGCGATAGAAGAAAGAAGAATACAGATGAAGGTGTATTACAAGTAGAAGACCCGTGGATTGGTTTGGATTTTTAGTTTAATGTTTATTATTTTCAATGGTTTATTATTTTATGGGTTCCTGATCGTGGATTGGTTCGTGAGTAAGCTGGGCAACGGGAGTCGGTGGGGGCAAGTAATGGTAAGTGAACTACAGTAAAGAAATGTATTTTATTTAACTTGTTAATTTTTTCAAAAGGTTTTTTAACCTGTGTATTTTTATTTTTTTGTGGTATATCATTTCTTGCCACTGTATGTATGTATGTACAATATATATGTCTAGAGAGATATACTGTACAGTATACATTCAGGGTAAGAAATGATGATGTTTTAAAAGCTGGATTAGATGTGTTTTTAATTATTTTGTGAGTTTAAAGTATTTTAAAATTAGATAGATGTATTATTCCTTGGTATTGTATTGTGTGTTTGAGGAAGGTCAGGGATACTGTACTGTAGGTACTGTAGGCTTGGTTTGGAAAGGTTGTATTTTTGTCGGTACTTATATTTTTTCAAAGGCTTAATTGTTCTGCTCTAGGCGTGAATCTGTTAATGGTTTCATTGTTCATGATTGAGTGTGAAATGTTTAGGGATCTAAATAATGATTGCTAATTGATTTTTGTTTACGTTGATTAATTTGCAGAATGTATACAGTATGGTGCATAGATTTTATGCATTTTGGAATGTGACTTTTTTCATTGGTTTGTGATCATATACAGTACAGTAGATTGTGAGATCAGTTAGGATTTTTAAAGGAAATTGATTTTTAATGTAGTGTCTGTATGGAGAAGTGTTTGGTTGTAGAACAGTATGGTTTTGATAACCCTTCTACATTTATTTGTACTGTATATTTGGTTTATCATGGGTGTGTATATAACGTGTGTATATATATATACTGTATATATCTCTCTCTCTCTCTTTCTCTCTGTCTCTCTGTATGTATATATATACAGTATATATATATATAGTTGCATGATGAAGCCACAGTACAAATTCATGGG
Organism: Ascaphus truei; assembly: GCF_040206685.1. Taxonomy (NCBI): domain Eukaryota; kingdom Metazoa; phylum Chordata; class Amphibia; order Anura; family Ascaphidae; genus Ascaphus; species Ascaphus truei. The sequence goes on along the minus strand of NC_134487.1, from coordinate 243,624,634 downwards.
TGAAGGGTGGGTATCGTGCCTGTGTGGCTTAACCCCTTAATTACCTTTGCGGTTATTATCCGATAAGGTGTTTAAGGGGTTAATTGATATCTGAATGTAATTGCAATGTATTGGCTTGGTTTTGGCTATGTTTTGTGTGGGCAAGAGAAGGAAGGCGCTGGCATCGGACACTTCGTATTGATGAGGTCAGTAGTACTTTATTTATTTGTATATGCTAGTTAATGTTTTTAATAATGGGCAATTAATCTATTATCCATATCTGGATAATAGTTATTTTGCACATTATTGTACTGTAGGTGTTGGGGGGGAGGGTGTATGTATTGAATGTATAGGCCAGGTTTATTTTTTTTACATTCAGGGTTACTTCCGTGGTTTTGCGTGGGACCTCTGGAGACCACCCGCGGGGAATCCTCGGGTATCCTAAAGGGTAGCAGGCTGGTGGTTCCACGGGTGACACATGCGGGGATGATGATGTGTGGTCCCACTTCTGTGGGGGCACCGCGGACCCGTAGTCTGCGGGCATGACGATGTGTGGTCCCACTTCTGTGGGGGCACCTCCGAGCCGTAGGTGCGGGGATGATGATGTGTGGTCCCACTTCTGTGGGGGCACCGCGGACCCGTAGTGAGCACCCGTGAGTTCCCCAGACCCCCATGGGAACCACCCGAGGCCCCGCAGACACCTGTGGGTTTGACCCGGGGCTCCCAGACATCCTTGGGCCTACCGTGTGGACCCAATTGTGGCTCACGGTGACCCAAGGAGACCACCTGAGCGCCATGGTGCTGGCAGGATCCACCAGCAGGCCTCCAGAACCTGTGGAATGCTGCTGGTAAACTGTAGGTCTGTCCAGGTGCCCTGCCAGCCCACCGGGGACTAGCGTGGGGCTACGTTATGGACCCTGAATGTAAAAGAATAAATCTTGTATTTATGGGGGGGGGGGCACAGGGGGTGGGTAATGTATTTAATAAATAGAATGCTGTTTATTGTGGGTGATTGTACTGTTTTTATTGTGGGTACTGGGGTGGGGGTGGGGTGTTTCCCCAACGGTATGTGGGTAGGCCTCCCTTGTGGGTAGTTAGTGGGTGAGGGTTGAGGGTGGTTAGGCCTCACGGGGTGGGGGGTTAGAGTGGGAGGGTATGTACAGTAGGCGTCCCAAGTGGTGGGTGAGGGTGGGTTAACCCCTTCATGACTGTAGCGGTTAATAACCGCTATGGTGATTAAGGGGTTAGGGGACATTACTTTGAAAGTGTTATTTTTTTTCTCTGTTTTACTGTACAGCAGCGGAGGTTGCCATGGGTAGTGGGTAGTGTATTGAATGTATTTATTGGTTATTATGCGTTAACCCCTTCATTACCTTAGCGGCTATACGCTATGCTAATGAAGCCTCGTTTCTGAACTTTTAATAATATTGTGCAGGAGCAGGGGGTCCCCTGAGATTAGATTTCTGTCTCAGGGAACCCCCTGCTCACTCTACAATATTATTAAAAAGACAGAAATGCTGCTTCTTTACCATAGCGCATAGCCGCTAAGCTAAAGAATGATTCTTTAATGATGTGTGTGTTTTATTCACAGTGTAGATGTTCTCCGGAGCTGAAGCGCACAGGTTTCAGGTCTGGGGACCCCGTGCCCCCCGAGATACAGGCCCCTTTAGGGGGTGCCGGTATCCCTCTGCTCTGCTTGGTTTACAGGCCGCGATCACGTGATCGGACCTTTAAACCAAGCAGAGGGCTACCGGCACCCCCTAAAGGGGCCTGTATCTCGGGGGGCACGGGGTCCCCAGACCTAAAACCTGTGCGGTTCAGCTCCAGAGACCCCCTGCACATCTACACTATCAATAAAAATGTATTTCAAATGTATTTATTTGTATTTATTTATTTATTTATTGCGGGGATGCTGTGTGTGATTATTTTTTATTGTGTTTAGCGGGGGTGGGTGATGGGGTTTATAAATGTGAGTTTATAAATAAAATAAAGAATATTATTTATAGGGGCCTTAGAACAGAAGTTCCCACGCCAATTGCGCGCTCATTGCTCTTTTGTTACAATGTTGCTGGTCTTGCGGGTTTGCAGTCTGGCAGCAAAAAGCAGTTTGTAGTACTGTGTGTGAGATAAAGTAACCAGTTCTTTTATTGCTGAAGTCGCCACTAAAAACTTTTATTTACAAATACAGTACAAAAACCGTGCAACACACAACAACATTCAGTATCCTTTGTTTAAGTACAGCAGGTACTATAGGGTAAAACATGTACTGTACAGTACAGCACAACATTACAGTATGGTCTCACTGAAAGTCCTCCCCATTTTCCAGCCATGGCCGATGCCTTGCATGGCGCAAAACGCCATTAATGCAGTCTCTAACGCCTCTCATTACAGGATCTGTAACAGGGTAATAGCGCTGCATTTCTTCCACAATCTTTTTCCTTAAATTGGCAGGAAGGGCATTTTTTTGGCGATTCCCATCATAGTTCACTTTGAACACCCACTCGCAGTACAATGTGTAGGGAACATGGTGTTTAAATATGATCAAGGCATACTTGTGTGGTATACCAGCACTCCTCACCCTATACTTCTCCCTCAGCGCCGGTGTCAGATCGCACAGGGAGATGTCGGGCACTGTTTGTATGCGAGCGGGTGTAGGAAGTCTTTTGGGAGCGGGTGTACTTGAGGCGATGGGCAATGGTAGGGTGTCTGGGAGGAAGCTTTCCTCCGGTAGTGGTCGCCGGGTTGTCTCCTGGCGTGGTCTAGATGGGGTTGTCATGTCCTCCTCAATAGCATAGTACACTGTATCTTCTGGTGGAGGGGGTGTGCTTGGTGATGGAAGGGGGTCGAAGGTACCATGCATCACATCCATGTCACCCCCCTGCTCCAGCGTCGGGGAAACAGGGGCATTAACACCGAGCAAATAATGTATGCCCGCTATGTCTGCCTCTATCTTGTCCATCCGTTGATCCATCCGTTGCTCCATATGTAGCATCCGTTGATCCAGCCGTTGCTCCATATGTAGCACCGACTCCAGAAGCAGATCTAGCTTTGCCAGCACACTAGAATTCCCGGGGAGATCCACACTTAGCCCATTCAGGATCCGGTCCAACGAGCTGCTTGTGCATGGCATCTGGAGATCTGGGGGGATGGGTGCAACGGAGGATGAGATGGGGGTTCCCTGGAGAGAAGCGGCATCGATGGAGAGTGGAAGAGGTGACCTGGGGATGCCCGGTACAGGAGAAGCTGCAGCGTGGTGGAAGAGGGATGGAGAAGGTGACCGCTGGATTTCCGGGAGAGAAGCAGAGTCGTCCAAGAGCAAAGGAGACAGTGACCCGTTGATTTCAGAGGCAGCAGCATCTTCAGATGGAACCGGAGAAGATGGGGGTGGAGAAGCCGGGCTGAAGATTTCCGGGACAGCTACAGCAGAGTCGTCGAAGCATATGGGAGCAAGTGGTCTGCGGATTCGGTGAGTTGGCTGCCATGCGTCTTGCGAACCGAGCACAGTACCGTATTTCTTCTTCACATAATAAGGCTGACGTGTTTTAAAAGCCTTAGCCTTTGGGGTCAGCAGAAGGTTTTCTTTGTTGGCCTTAGCCTGTCGCTTTGCCTTTGGCTTGGGAACGGTAACTGCCTTTCTCTTTTTCAGTGTGGCAGGCACAGCAGAGGTGAGATGATTCTTTCGTCCATAGAACCGGGGATGCTCCATGTAAGCGGGAGGCACAATGCAGTATCTGGACAATGCCTCAGATAAAGATCAGCAAGTGGTGGGCTATGCAACGTGTACAACCTTTTATGCATGGTGGCCAGGTACAGGTGTTGAAAGTGGGTGGTCTGTTATGTGAGTCATTAACATATAAATACACCATCCATTTTGTGGATTCACTGCACATTGAATACACATCGACTAAACATCGAATACACATTCTTGTGTTTGTATTTCTTTCTACAGTACTCGCAGCAATGCCTGTTAAGAAGATTTCAAAGGATCTCAGCATGAGAATGAAGGAGATGTACACGAGCGGACAACGAATTGCAGATATCCAGCGCTGGTTAACTGCTTCTGGCCTCGTTGTGCCATCAAGCACTGTGTGCTATCATGCACAAGGAAAAAACAGAGACCGCAAAAAGGCACCAAGGGTAACAAATGCGTAAGTACTGTATACTGTATTTATAAAACTTAACCAAAAAAAATATAGAAAACTGTAGTGTACATCTACAGTATACCGTATTTATATAGTATATTTATTATATTACAACAGTATATACTGTAGTGTACTGTATGTGTGGTCAATTTATATTTTTTGTGCAGCAGTATACACTTTTGGTATATTGCAATTCATCTTACAACGGAATATACAGTATATGATGTGTATTTATTATGATATAACAACAGTATACCGTATTTATATAGTATATTTATTATATTACAACAGTATATACTGTAGTGTACTGTATGTGTGGTCAATTTATATTTTTTGTGCAGCAGTATACACTTTTGGTATATTGCAATTCATCTTACAACGGAATATACAGTATATGATGTGTATTTATTATGATATAACAACAGTATACCGTATTTATATAGTATATTTATTATATTACAACAGTATATACTGTAGTGTACTGTATGTGTGGTCAATTTATATTTTTTGTGCAGCAGTATACACTTTTGGTATATTGCAATTCATCTTACAACGGAATATACAGTATATGATGTGTATTTATTATGATATAACAACAGTATACCGTATTTATATAGTATATTTATTATATTACAACAGTACTGTATACTGTATATTTTGTCTATTTATATTTATAGTACAGCAGTATACATTTTTTGTATATTTATATTTACTGTATATTACAACATTACATGTACAGTATACAATATACATTTTATATTGCTGCATATTAATAACACAATATAATTTCTTTGCATTGTAGGGAGACTACTCTTCTGGTGGACAGAATAAGTGAGGAGAATGATGAGAGGAGCGCATTAAGGGTTAAAAACACTCTTCAGGAAAACCACAATCTGACTGTATCCGAGAGCAGCATAAAGAAGATGAGACGCAGAATTGGATGGAAATATGGACGTGTGAGGTTAGTAGTGGACAGTACAGGAGGTACTGTACTGTAAAGTAAAAATGTTGTTTTGCAAACTGTACTGCGCTGTGACGCTAACATTTTTTATTCATTGTCATTACAGAGCGTACCCCATGATACGGGACGCAAACAAAATCAAAAGAGTGCTCCAGGCCCAGGCATGGATCGACAGCGGTGAGACTTTCCAGGATTGCATCTTCACTGATGAGTCTACTGTGTCGCTGGAGAGATTTGCAAGATTTGCGTTCCACAAAAAAGGCCGCATAACTTTGAAGCCACGGCCAAAACACCCTGTGAAGCTGCATGTGTGGGGTGCCATCTCTAGGCGTGGACCGGGATGCATTGTCGTCTTTGAAGGTACAATTTCTCAAATATAATGCCGCCTAATGCACTGTACTTGACTAGTGTTGCCTTACCGTATGCACTGTACTGTACTATTGAGCACTTTTCTTTTCTTGCTATAGGAATCATGAATAAAGATTTCTTCCAAGACAACATTGTGCCCGTGATAGTGCGATACATCACACAAGACTTTCCCAATGGTCA
>NC_134487.1:243566503-243614003 GCF_040206685.1 Ascaphus truei | reverse complement strand
TTGGTTTACAGGCCGCGATCACGTGATCGGACCTTTAAACCAAGCAGAGGGCTACCGGCACCCCCTAAAGGGGCCTGTATCTCGGGGGGCACGGGGTCCCCAGACCTAAAACCAACGCGGTTCAGCTCTGGAGACCCCCTGCACATCTACACTATCAATAAAAATGTATTTCAAATGTATTTATTGTCATTTATTTATTTATTTTTTGGCGGCTGCTGTGTGTGTATTTTTTTATTGTGGGTAGCGGGAGGGTGGGTGAATGGGGTATTCGCCCCAACGATGGTTGGGGAGGGCTTGCGGGGGGGGGGGGTTGGGGTAGCGGGAGGGCTTAACCCCTTCATGACCGTAGCGGTATTAACTGCTACGATCGTGAAGGGGTTAAGTGCACCCGCAACCCCCCCCCCCCCTCCCGCAAGTCGTAAACTCACACCAAGGGCCAAATACCCCCCTCACCCATCCCCACTACACACAATAAAGCGGGCACGGTGGGTTAACCCCTTCATTGCCTTAGCGGCTATCCGCTATGGTAATGACGCAGCATTTTCCGTATTTTTAATAATATTGATCAGGAGCAGGGGGGGGGGGGGTTCCCTGAGCATTAATCATTAATTTCTGGCTCAGGGAACCCCCTGCTCACTGTACAATATTATTAAATCTCTCTCTGCTGCAAACACATCTCGCCCCCAGTACTGTATGTGCAGTAATTTACTGAACATATACTGTAGAATAAATGCATAGTTTTATTTATTCGGGTTTATTACACAGTATACTGTATGGCCGGAAAACATCAGCATACAGTACAATATAATCCATCGAAATCCCCCCATTAGCCGTTTTCTTTTCTGAGGAAAAACAAAATGAAAAGTTTTAATGTACAGTAATGGTCAGCCCCCTAAAGAAGTTCCCAGCCAGCCCCACCAAAATAATACGGCAAAAATACAGTACTCACCATACTGTACAGTATTGTACTAAATTTCCCATTCAGCTTGCGCTGGCGCCGGCCCACTTCCAGTCCAGCTTTCATCATTTTGCAGAGGGACTAGCCCACCTGTAGTCAGCGGGAAATCGCTTAGGTACATGCAAGCTTCATCAAAACTGGCTGCGAAATCCATCTCAGAGTTGTCACCGACGGCGGGACCATGATGATAAGCTGGTGCTGCTGCTGCTGGTTCTGGTTCTGGTTCTGGCGCATTGCTTGGCAGGGACTGTCGCTTCTTATTTCGTTTTAACACGACCCTTCGCCTTTTGCCGCCTCCATTATCATAGATACGGGAAAAACCCTGTGACACACACCAATACCCTCCAACAAATTGGGGCTCAATACGGTGAAAACAGGGGTCACTACATAACCTTTTCCTTATTGCATGCTTCCACAAATGAGGAGTTGGCGAAAATCTGTAAAAGTCATAATTTTCGATAAAATACTGATAAATTTGAACAACTGTTGCCATCTTATCCTCTGTTGCATTTATAGCGGCCCATATCAAATAAGCATAACTTCTGTCAGGTTTTTGGAACACGGGCTCCACTTGAACACTCATGTCTCTGTAGAATAGTGTAAGTGAAAATGATCTTTGTCTTTATTTAATACATTACTGTATGTAAAGCCTAAATTGATACATTTTTTGCAACTATTCCTTCAGTCTCAAGGACAAGTTACACAATAGCATACTGTACTGGGATAAAGTAACTTTTTTTTGGAAACGAAACAACTTGCAAAGGCCACACATTACTTAAGTCATGAGTTTATGCCATCTGGTGGACAATCGAAACATCGCAGCCTAGTAAATCATTCTCATTATCATTTAACAGATCAGGCCCCCGTCAGCCAGGCATGAACCGTGGCTGGGAAGGCAAACGCAACGAAGCATGCAAGAGGTGAGCAGCGGCGGATTCCAGGTTTCTGCCAGGTACAAACCAGGCATTTGCTCGAATAAAGTGTGTCGGTGCAGTATTAGGTAGATTCAGAAAAAAATATGGTAAATATACTCCTCCACTCAGAACCCTGGAACAGGATACTTTTCAAACATCCTCCACAATCGGCATCCAAAAAAAGACTCTGGTGTTTGGAAGCAATACTTTCCAGAGCAGAGGACCAGTGCTGGGAGGAGTATGAGTGACATCATCCTCGTCATTCGGATTCCGGAACCCGGAAGCAGCGGAGGCCTGGAGTGGGTGAGAACGCGACTCACCCGGCTTGTGGGAGTCACGGCGGCACCTTCCATTTCGTACATTGATCTTATTTACTGCCATTATGTAAGCATGCATTCGTAAGGGGGAGTCTGTCCATTTGTAAACTTTTTATACTGTAATACCATCTGCACGATTTTTGGTCTCTCTACTTTTTCTCTTGAGTTCTGCTGTACCGAGCTTAACACCATCCATTAACGTGACGTAGGCACGAAACACGTAGGTGCGTTTGTTTAGTCCATCTGTTTTTGAGCCTGCAATAAAACTGATCTGACTATTTGGAGCTTGCTGTGGGATTATTTTCATTTTTACCAAGATTGGAGGTCCTCCTGCTGTGCTCCGTCACAATCTGCATTTCTGGATTTCAACTCTACGGATTGCACGCTATGGATATCGTTGGGATGCTACAAGCTGGCAGGTAATGGGCTACTATGCCCTGACATATGCCCTGTCATTACTTTATTGGCTGTATATTGTGATTACCCTATGTGGGGACATTGGTGGTAGTGTCAATATTTGTGGTTGATATGCTAACATCACTAGACACTCATCTCACCTAGGCCTATTTATGACTGATTCTTCATCATCATCCTATCAGTATCTGGACATTTAAGGATTATCATTACTACAATCAAGTTTGATATAGAGCCTAACACTGATTTTGAGCACCATTTCACATATCTCACATTATTAGAAGGAGAAGCCTGGTGCTCCCAAGATTTCCTGCAGAAATCCAGGACACCCCTTGGTTGTTGGCCATACAGGAGTTAAAAGGATAAGAACACTGAATTTTTGAGTTTGTTTAAATCTTCTAACAACCCATTTGTCTGGGATGGTAGACATAAGTATGTACCAAGCACATAAATAACATACCAGCTCAAAAAAAGGAACTAGCAGAGCTTCAGCAGGGTTTAGAATAGTATCACTGACCTTGGCAATTCCATTATAGACCTCACTCAGGAGTGGGACCTCTCTATGAGCTTGAAGGAAGTTAGGATGTTGTGCAAATCATTGTTTAGACATCTATGCTTCCTCTGGGGACATTACCCCTGCCAAAACCAGGGAACGCAGAGGGTTACCTACATTTAGAGAAGGTAAATATGGGGAAAAAGTGACGCAGAAAAAAATGGCTTTGAATTGCTCCTTGTCATTGCTGATCAGGCTTTTACCATCTTCCCATCAACATGATTGCTGCGGACACATTGCATACTGTAAATTGGTTGTGATACTGTTGATTGATCCAACAAAATAATTGTTTATAGAGTTTATTGCTAACAGTAATTTTATTTTTTTATAATGTGCCATTTTCTCAGCATACCAATATAATTTGATGCTCAGATTGTTAGTCAGGAGTGTGGTTGCATCCCTAAAATAGTTAAGAAAAGCATAATTATATATTTATATCGAATTCCTTGCATAAAAGTACTGTTGTCAAATCAAGTCCTATTTTCCAATGGCTCCCTCTAGTGTTTCACGAAAAAAGTGGTTTCCTAGAAAAATACTAAAGACAAAAAAAAATACTTAAATGCTTAAAGCTGCAGTTCAAGCAATATTCTGCATGTGTGTTTTTTGTAATAAATCAGTTCTGTACTACACTGGCGACACACTTTATCGCAGTGCGGCCAGATCCGCAAGCCGGGAGATTTCCCGGCTTGCTAGTGGCCGCCCCTCGGCGTGCCGCGCGTCATAGACGCGCGGTCACGCGTCTTCGGGAGCCTGCGCCCCCTGCACACGCGTCCAGGGCTCCCCGAGGGAGCCCTGGTGTCCCGCGATCTGCGGGACGGCGGCAGGGGGTTCCGGGGGACCCGGCGGACCCGGCAGCGGGAGGGAGAGCGCCCCGATCGGAGGGCGCTCTTCCGCTGCTTCGGCGCGCGCCCGTCACACTCGGGCGCGCGCCAGGCTACTGCTGCGGCACAGAACGGGCAAATGCTCGAATAAACTGTGCCGCAGCAGTATGAGAAAATACTTGTAGCATTTTTTTTTTTTTAAAACAACTTTGAAAGACAATTTTTAACGTATTCTAATGTAACGAGCATTTTTGTTCCTATAGCAACCCTTTACAAAGGCACAACCTCCTTTTCTTTAACAGCCTCTGGCACACCCCTTTCTAAGCCCTGCCCTCTCTCTAGCAGTGCACAAGCTCAATTGTATCTAATTACTGCCTGGTCACATGATCTTCCCCACAGAACTGTGTCAGTGCAGCAGCAGAAAAGGAAAGTAGCTCAGATAGCTTATGCCAGTGTTTATTCCATTGCACGTGTGTATTTAATGTTAAATATTAACAACTAATTTAAAATCAAATGTGTATATATCATACTGTAAATAATATGTATATTTAATTTTGTGTATATGTGAATGTTTACAATTCGATGTGTGTTATTAAAATTAATAATATCATGTTATTGTATAGCGCTGCTAGTTTTACATAACGCTTTATAGAGACATTTTGCAGACACAGGTCCCTGCCCAGTGGAGCTTAGGGGTGTGTGTATATATATATATACACACATACAATATAGACAAAAAACCCAGACACAAGGGGAGAGTCACAATCCTGAACATTTTTTAGGCCAGGCCCAGGAATCAATAGACTATGGCCCAGAAAGACTAGAAGAGGAGGGATATTGGAGAGGAAGAGGAAGATGGCCAGGACACAGGAGACAGAGGAAAAGAAGATACTAAACAGGGATAATATGAGTCACAATAAGAGTGAAATCATAAATCTCTCTGACATAACCCTCACGGAGGGTCAACTTAGCCTCCTGGAAAAAGGCCTATCCTACGTTCCATCTAATAAATTTGACCTTTTTGAGGCCATTAAAGATATAAACCTCTTCGCACGCAAAATGCTCCTGCACAAATTCTTCAAGAGACGAGGAAGAAATGCGATACCTAATCTATATGAAGAATTTCTGCAAACCCAAGATAAAGAACATCTAGTCAACCTGGTCAACCTCCTGGAAGATGGGGATAAGGACCCTGGAGATGGACCTCACACAACTCTCAAACCCAAAAGCCGATTCACACCGCATCAAGACAGCTGCGCCAACATCTCTACATTCCTCAATTTGGTCACCAAGGATTTGGAATCTCTGAAAGAGACCAGGAAAAAGAGTAATTTGAACCAAGAAGAACAAAAGGCATTAAAGGAAATAAGACATCTGAATGAAATCACCATAAAGCCAGCCGATAAGGGAGGCAATCTAGTGATACAGAAGACAGAAGACTACAGAAAGGAAAATTTGAGACTACTCAAGGATAAAAAGTGCTACAGAACTCTCTCTGGTGACCCAACAATATCATTTCAAAAAGTGTTGGGTAATATACTACGTAAAGGTTTGGAAATGAAAGTTATATCAAAGAACGAACATGACTTTATGATGCAAAAAGACCCCACTATAGCAACTTTCTATAGCATCCCTAAAGTCCACAAAAATATTAATAAACCACCTGGACGACCTATAGTGGCGGGCATCGGCTCACTCACCGAACCTATCAGTATATATATAGACAAAGTACTAAGAGGATTTGTTTCAACACTACCTTCCTTCGTCCAGGACACCAAGGATGTCCTCAACAAACTTGAAGGAATACAAGTCACTCAAGGTACCTTGCTGGTAAGCTTTGATGTGGAGTCACTATATACCAGCATAAAACACGAGTTCGGTCTCATGGCAGTAGCATACTTTCTATCATCACGTAGTTGTGAATATACTGAACATAATGCTTTTATTGTCGAGCTTTTAGAATTTGTACTGGAACATAATTACTTTTTATTTGATTCCAAATATTACCTACAAATCCAAGGAACGGCCATGGGTACAACATGTGCCCCCACCTACGCCAACCTATACGTAGGCTGGTGGGAGGCCATCAGTGCCTTTTCTGAAGGACTGTCTATGTACACAGAACACATAGATTTGTGGCTACGCTACATAGATGACATCCTGTTACTTTGGAAGGGTACAAAAAAAGATCTGGAAACCTTTCTGCAAATACTTAACCTCAACGATCACAACCTTAAGTTAACATCAGAAAGTAGCCCTAGCAGCATCACTTTCCTGGACTTAAAAATAACTATCAATGAGGAGGGTTATCTCTCCACAACAAATCACAAGAAAGAGACTGCCACAAATAGTTACCTCAGAGCCGACAGTTTTCATCCCCAACCCCTCATACGAGGTATCCCCACAGGACAATTCTTGCGCATCAGGCGCAATTGCACAGACATCACGGCGTTCAAGGAAGAAAGTAGAAAAATGCGGGATAATTTCCTAGCAAGGGGATACTCAAACCGCCAACTCAAGACGGCATATCATCGTGCCATTAACACACCACGCATTGATTTACTAAAACCATCATCTTTGGATGAGAGCAATAAAAGGAGTGAAATTAGATGCATAGCCACTTACCACAATCAGTGGAGGGATATCCACAGGATACTCACCAAGCACTGGCCTATCCTGACAAACGACGAAGATCTGAAGAAGGTACTTAGAAGCCATCCATCCATCGTCTGGAGAAGGGCACCAAATATTAAGGACCATTTGGTGCACAGCCATTTTACGCTGGGAAACAACAGAAAAAGTACAACCTGGTTAAGTGTGAAAGGCTCGTATAAATGCCATCACTGCAAAGCCTGTGGCTATGTCAAGGAAAGCAAGACCTTTACTAATACTGACAACAATAAAACATACACCACTAATCATTTTATTAACTGCAAGAGCAGTGGGATTATCTACTTGATAACCTGTTTATGTGGAAAAAAGTATGTTGGAAAGACAAAGCGAGAACTCCGGAGACGCATCCTGGAGCATATAGGATCTATCAGGAATGCTCTGGATACCCCGGTCTCCCGTCATGTTAGGGACCACCATGCAGGGAAACTTGATGTGCTTAACTTTCAAGGCATAGACCATGTTCCCCCCAGCATTCGCAGGGGGAATTGGGATAAGAAACTCCTGCAGCGGGAGGCCAGATGGATTTATCTGCTCAATACCCACTATCCATCTGGCCTCAACGAGGGTTTTGTTTTCAACTCTTTCCTATAAACCTAAGTGAGTATCTATTTTCATTTCAACTTCACTTACCTTTGTTGCCTCCAATTGTATCTTTGAAATCCATTAAAATCTATCCTAACTTGTATTACAACCATTAACTTAGGTCAGTTTAGGATGCAGTACCCGTGCACCACCATCTATCAGCATTTGGCGTCCCATGATCGCTATGGCAACTACCGGGTATAAAGAAGCGACTGGGAACCAAGAAACACCCACCCCGGATGAAGTCACAGGAAGTGACGAAACATGCGGCATGTCGGGTCTTTTAGCTGTCTCATGATTCATGATTAACTGCGTCGGCTATCTCCAATAGCTCCTTTGTGCGCTGATCTGTGTCAGAGCTATTTGCATTGATACACCCAATTAAAGAGGTGTTAGTGCTGCCACAGGGCGGCACTCGATACTCACTACCAGCACAGCGCACTTGCTTTAAATACTACTGATATCACTGTGCATATATATCTATGCTGCCTTGTATAGTTACAGCTGCTCTGACTATCTTTTGTCCCGCATGGTATGCTACAGTATATGTCCTCACTGTAGCAGTGTACAAACAAGCAGTTCTGTGGCCACACGGGCTTTACTCTACCTGATTCAATATCACAAATTAGCCCAGCACTACGCTAACTACCTTCTCCACTCTTGTAACTATAGGTGCACAGCACCTCCGTACCTGCGCCTACACCAGTGGACATATCAATAGAGTAATTACCTTTTTCTGATACATGCACGCATTGATATATTTAGCACACACGTCCCGCAAATCAATGGGTTTTGACTAAAATCTGCAGGGATCCAGAGGCACAGCGCACTGTGTGTCACTGTGTACAATCACTGCTAAACGTTTTTAACACATACCTAGTACTCCCTCTGCCCGTTACTCACCTAAATCGGGCCGTCCAGACAGTCAGCTTCTCGCACTGTTCCAGCGCATGCGCAATGCGTACATATACAGATACGTGATTCTTCAACTTACATGACGCATGCGCAGTATGCACACAACGTGGATATGCCCCATGTATGTATTGCAAGTCTTGGTATAGCCTAAATCTACAAATATGCTGCAGGGTTAACGTAACCACTTAGACTTCAATGAACATAAGCATCTACTATAACTAGGAAGGGAGACAGAACTAGTGGGAGCATATTGTAACGCCAGACGCAGTTTGAATAGACCAACAGTAGTCTAATCATACAGTATATAGCACAGCACTATATACAGTTTTATATATACACCATTTCATGAAAATTTAATAAAGTTATTTTTATACTACACATCCACCCCTGACCGTCTTTATATTCAGGTCTGCAGTGCGCCTATCTAAAGGAGATCCTTTTTGGTGTGCCACTCTTGGTGCACATTTTTTGTCTATCTAGCCTATCCCCAGGCTGCACGCCTCCACCAACTAGGGGTCTGAGCGAGGTCTCTCCCTATAGTGTTTCCATACAATATATATATATATATATATATATATATTATATATATATATATATATATATATACACAGTGCTTGACAAATATACACACACATACATACATACATATAAAAATATATATATATATATATATATATATATATATATATATATATATATACATACATACACAATAAAGGACTGCGCTAATGTATGAAGTGCCAGAAAATGATGGTATAAACTAAACAATGAATTAATAAAAAATGTTTTTTAAAAAATGTTTTAAAAAATGTATATATACCAAAATTGCATAAAAATCAATGTCTAATTAGCAATACTTGAAATAAAAAAAATATATATAAAATATATTGTGCTGTGAACCTTCCTGTAAAAGCTCAATGCAGATAGTTCTATAGAGTCCAAACAAATTTGTCCGGTATGGGGGAATAAAATAAAGCACTATCAGGAAAACAGGCAGCTTCTTTATAAGGGCACAACGACCTCCCTCTCCACCTGCATAGAAAAAATAGAAGAAAAGAAGTGCCAAATCCTAGTGCATTACTGTGCAAAATGATATATTTAATTCCCAAAAAGTCTCAATAAAATGAACTCACAAACAAAGAACAAATAAAAGCATGTTATGAGATATACTCATGCTCCAAGGACCAGGAAACACCGCTTTGCTGCTGTGATTACTCCGTGACACCACTGGATCCAATGCTGCCGTCGTTGCTCACCGCCTGCAGGAACTAACGAGTCAGGCACTCCGCAGTAATCTCTCCCAGGGTACACAACCAACGATGATCTGTGGTTCCCACCGGGGATGGTAGATGCGGCGCACCAGCGGATGACGTCACACGGATAGTGATTTATACCGGTCCGGTAGAATTACCGAGCAGTTCAACAGCAAGTGTTTGGAAAGATACACTGCACACCTTCCCTACGCGTTTCATCAGATGAACTGACTTCTTCAGGGGATGGGCTCTGGGTGTGTAGTGAGACATATATATACACCCACGAGTCCAATTGGCTGGATTAAAAATAAATGGCAAAACCTGTGTAGGCAATCAACGTGACTAGATACTCTAAGTATATACATATGTGAGCACCTACTGCTAGATCTCCACAAATGGATATTTTACAAATCACAATGACATATATTAAAATTGATTGCATTAAAAAACAATATGTATATAGATAGTACAGACTTACATATGATGTCCATACTTAATTATACAGACCACAGAAGTATATCCTAGGATATCAAATACCCCAAATCAACTGAATATACAGAGACGATAATTATATCCTAACTAACAATTAATAGATACTGGTTTGAGGAGGGTAGATCTAATGTCAAACCTTAATGATGAAGAGAGGAGTAGTTACTAGAAAAATTGGTTCCTGATATTTTAATAGAGTTAATAAATAGCTGAATAAATCTGATTCAGCTATAAATGGATCAAAAGATCTAACATAGAAATCAGCAATAATCTATGATAAAATTATTTGTATTTACAACTGAAGAATTTGTATAGCGATACTTAATAATAAATTTAATATCTGCGCATACTATTGTTATATCATATTCCTTGATGACTAATATTTGTACAAAATTGCAGAAATTTCTCCAAAAAGGGAGAAACATATGGATATATGAATCTCCATATATGATAGAAACAGCGAGGAAGAACACTAAATATACTGTATGATAAAAATACAACATGAAAATGAATTTGAATTAACTCAAATAATAGTCCAAACTTGGTTTAGTAAGGAGTTTAGAAATATGCTTGGAAGTTTAGACCGGACATGTATCCTAGGCCACATGTATATCCAGCCTAGCAAGATTGCATGGTACAGCCAATCTCCCAACACTCCCCAATATTAAAATAAAAATAAAATTAAAAGGGTGCTGTGAATAATTCTGTGTATGATATGTAAATAAATTTAAATTAAACTTGATATGTGTGTTGTTATTAATGAATTATATATATATATACACAGTGCTTGACAAATCACCCAAAAATCTACTCGCCGAACCAAAAAATCTACTCGCCACATAGTCCCGCCCCAACCCTGCTTTAAAATAAAATATATAAATAAAATACATTTAATAAATTCCTAGTCAGAACACGTGTGTGGTGTGTGTGTGGTGTGTGGTGTGTGGTGTGTGGGTATATATAAATGTTGGATCTAGAAATAAAAGCCAGGTTTGAATGACTAGTTTCCTGAACCCCTTAACCAGTGTCTGGACATCCCCGCTTCACAATATCTAAAGCAGCAATCCCGCCTGGGATCTTACCTAATCCGCAGTCCCTCAATGTCCAGGTACCCACATTCCCGCAATGTTATACATTGGAGGGGATGTGTTCCCTACCTGTCTTCTGGGTTGGGGGGGGGGGGGGTTCCGATGTCTTCCGTGTGAAGCTTGAGTCAGATCTGGAAGAAAGCAGTATCGGTTATTTTGGTGTAGTATAGGGCAGTTAAGATATATAGGGTAAATAAGAGATCCAGATCCAGAGTGTGAGACAGACAGAGTGTGGGTGAGAGACACAGAGAGAGACACAGAGAGAGGGTGAGCGAGAGAGGGCGAGAGGCAGAGAGAGAGGGCGAGAGAGAGGGAGAGAGGGCGAGAGAGAGGGCGAGAGAGAGGGCGAGAGGCAGAGAGAGAGGGCGAGAGGCAGAGAGAGATGGCGAGAGGCAGAGAGAGAGGGCGAGAGGCAGAGAGAGAGGGCGAGAGGCAGAGGGCGAGGCAGAGGGTGAGAGGCAGAGGGCGAGAGACAGGGGAGGGGGAGTGATTGGGTGAGTGGGGTGACGGGGTGATTGGGTGGGAGGACGGGGTGATTGGGTGGGAGGACGGGGTGATTGGGTGGGAGGACGGGGTGATTGGGTGGGAGGACGGGGTGATTGGGTGGGAGGACGGGGTGATTGGGTGGGAGGACGGGGTGATTGGGTGGGAGGACGGGGTGATTGGGTGGGAGGACAGGGTGATTGGGTGGGAGGACGGGGTGATTGGGTGGGAGGACGGGGTGATTGGGTGGGAGGACGGGGTGATTGGGTGGGAGGACGGGGTGATTGGGTGGGAGGACGGGGTGATTGGGTGGGAGGACGGGGAGATTGGGTGGGAGGACCGGGAGATTGGGTGGGAGGACGGGGAGATTGGGTGGGAGGATGGGGTGATTGGATGGGTGATTGGGTTGGGTGTGGGGTGACTGACGGGGTGACGAGATTGGGTGGTGGGGTGATTGGGTGGGGTGACACTTCTGGTATCCTACACACACACACACACACACACACACACACACACACACACATTCTCCCATGCACACACTCTCCCATACACACACTCTCCCATACACACACTCTCCCATACACACACATGGGACAGGGGGAAGAAGAGAGGAAAGGCTGCGCGACCGAGCACCACTACCACTGCCCCGCTCGCCCACCCCCCCTCTCCCCCACGCAACCATCTCCCGGCCTGCGCGGGCAGCCATGGGACGAGGAAAGCGGAGACCAAGGGGGTAAGGGGGGGAACACTATATATATATATTACACATACACATATATATATATACATATACATACACATACATATATACATACATATATATACGTGGAGATCAAAATCTAATAGTATACCGGAACAAAGTGGAATGCTGCAGTTTTTCTGCATGTGGGGCTGAGTCTGGCACCTAGTGGATACACCAGTGATCACTTAACCTGGTGTGAAACCTTCCAGATGGAAGAATTTCAGCTGCTGTGGAGGGGGGGGGTTATAGGAGGTAGAATAGAGTCTCCAGTGTTACCCGGATCAGCATCACGTGATATCTCCAGCGTGGCATCGTTGGTGTAGCTGACGGAGGGATGCGGAGACCCCTTGGGGTCATCGCGGATACACTACCTGGTGAGACCGTTCCTTTACCCCTTGCTGCATTATTTGCTGACATGTAATATTCCATCTAACAGAAGACACCCATCAGCCTGCTATTATCACCTTAACATCCACATTGATTCATTTACGGCTATTCTCTACTCCCCATTTGTTGCTATAGTCACTGACTACCTTATCAAGTGATATTTCAACAGCAACTACTACTCCCTCACAATAGATCTATTGGACATGTTTTTGGATATACATCAATATTCTTTCTCCTCTATATAATATCTCCTGTTGAGCGTTTTTTTTACTGTGTTATATTGCACTATTGTGTTTGTTTTTATCTGTCTGTCCAGCAACCCAGCCTATCTTGCTTAATAAATGATCCAGTTTTTTTATAGCTATACAGGATTGCGCTTTTTTTTTTTTTTTTCACATTAACTAGGATAGGCATATCCTCATTAAGGCTGCATCCTGTTAGCTCATTTCTCCATGGTCAGTACCTGAGAATTAATTATATTATTCACTTAGAATTCACCTATAAATACTATCACTCATGTGCTAGTCCTAGCGCTGATTTTTCCGTGTGTGTGTGTGTGTGTGTGTGTGTGTGTGTGTGTGTGTGTGTGTGTATATATATATATATAACGGAAATAGCTGTGTTAGTCCAGTTGCAATAGAATAGTGCAGAATATATGAGTTCTTCAGTATTAGGTTATACCTTTTTTATTTGGACTAACAATTTTATGGTATTGCTGACCTGAGGAAGAGAGGAAAACTCTCGAAAGCTTGTCTTATGACATAAATTGTTAGTCCAAATAACAAGCAAGCTCTGTGTCTGTAGAACAGCTAGGAAACGTCTTGGGGCTCCACCATGTGCAGCAGACATCACCGCTCCGCAGCCCCAAGACGTTTCCTTGCTGTTCTACGGACACAGAGCTTGCTTGCGGTGAGGAATCAGAGGCTTCCTAAACACTCCCGCTGACGTCACAAATCTCGCGAGACCCCGACTGGAGTGAGGAAGTACTCGGCATACAGAGGCGACGTGAACGGTGACATCTGCTACACTTGGTGGAGCCCCCAATATGTTTGCCTTGGACACACATATATTAACCCTATGATGAGCGTATGTGACACTCCGGGTTATGAGCAATTGGGAACGAAATGAGGTGAATTAAATCAAATGTTCCAAGGGAGCTGATATCAGTATTCCCAAATAGTGGTTATTTTGGGTTGAGCAAGGGTGGGGAGGGGCTGCAAACCTGTCTTAAGTAACAATCAGGTCCCAGGGTAGTGTATGGGTAAAGTAAAATGAGAGCATAGAGCAGATGCCAAATACCTGAATAGTAAGGCAATGGAATATAGCTGTACACACTATTAAATGCGTGCTCACCTAACAGGTATTGTGCTGCTGCAGTAGTATATACTTAATTATACATCTCATTAGACTGTAATTATTATACACCACCTATAGACTGCTGCTATACTCCTAAATAAAAGGAGCTAGCTATCATATAAAGAGCAATAGTACAGTGACTTCCTGGTCCCTATTGACGGTGTGGCTGTGTGTATGCCTGTGCACATATTCATGAATGTGCTACCACCGTCAGGGATGCTCGTGCCACTAAAACACTTTATGTATGGGGAGACAAGCAAGCCCTACCCTCACCATACTCTCCCGAGTTACCACAGTAAACTCCTGCCCAGTATCTCAGGGAAGTACACGCGTGCGGTCTAGCAGCTGCTCGCACTGCGAGATAGAAGGCTGCTACGTCAGTAATGGCCGCACACGTGCAGGGTGCCGACGCGCGCGTTTGTGGATGAAACGCTTTCTCAAGGCTCAGGTATGTGGGGGAGATCCCATTGGAAACAGTGTTGCTTATATATGCACAAGTGTGTTTCTATTGGTTGCCAGTTTCACCCTAGAGGTCTGCCTATGTAGTGCTGGTGTTTGATGCACTTATACAGCACTACTTGAAATACACAGGCTACTCAGAGACATATTTGATTGATGTCATCACAAAAGTCTGCAACAGTGATCATAAATTAATAATGCACTGGGGCACATACTGTTTTAGACTATGTGTTAAAATACACACAGTTTCTAAAGAGTTGTGATGTTAGTAATGGGGTGCTGGTTAACATATTTTACCCCAGAGGCTAAGATGTAACCTAGACTCCAATCAATGTGGGTGAAGCATAATAATAATAATAATAATCAGAGTAGAGCATACTCATCTACTGTGGAATGTGCTCACAGAAATAAGATGTAGGTTGATGCATAACCAACCTATGAGATCAATAGTATTATTAATGATCAATAATGTCAGACTAAGTGTAGCCCTTATTAACAGTGTGGGAGAAATCAAACAATGTACATATATAATGTAAGTACTATGTACCACATTTATATGAAATAAATGATGGATTATAGGAAGACCGAGGTCAGGTACGTATAGGGGATCAAGGTAGAGTATATACCTAAGTGGTAAAGGGTGAGGAAATCTGGGTGACACTGGTCAATACTAGTACTGCTGGTATATATATATATATATATATATACACACATAAAGGGGTGGCCCCACTTAAAGAGGATCCTAAATAAATGGGGTAAACAGAAACCCTTCATTCAGGCCCTTGGGTGACAATGTCTATAATGTGTATATCCATTTTGCCTCTTTCTGTAATAAAACATTGTCCCAGTCCCCATGCCTTAGATCCATTGAGAATTGATCCATGCCAATGAATTTAATAAAGGTTTGCTTGCCTTGGTGTACAGAGTTTATATGTCGCGATAAGGTTTGTCTGTCTTATTTCGTATGGAGCCAATGTGTTCTAATACCCTTACCTTTAAAGGGCATCGGGTTTTTCCTACATAGATCTTACCACATTCGCAAATGGCTTGATAGATAACGCCCGAGCTCTGGCAATTTATAAACTTGCGAATGTTGTAGGTTTTGGTCCCATTCCAGTTTGAGAATTTTTTAGTTGTACGCATGTGGTCACATGCCTTGCACTTGCCACATTTAAATGATCCCTGAGGTTTAGGAGGAAGCCAGGTCCTTTTGACCTCTTCATCAAAATGACTGTGAACCAGAACATCGTTAAGGTTTTTGACCCTCCTACTGACCATGGATGGATGGTTATGCAGGAACTCACCAATGGTGGTGTCGGCCTTCAAAATATGCCAGTGTCTACTGATAATGTCTCTGGCATGTTGCCATTGTGTGTTAAATGTACCGATAAATCATACTGTTTTGTCTAGTGTCTTTGGAATGTTATCTTGTAACAGAGGGCCGTGTGTTGTATACTTGGCTCTTTTGTATGCCAACTTCACTGTGCGCTTACTATATCTACGTTCGAGAAATGTCTTGGCCATGATGTCTGCCTGTATCTCAAAGTTGGTATTGTTACTACAGTTGCGTTTCAGTCTTAGAAACTGACCAACCGGAATACCTTTCATCAATGATCTAGGATGATGACTACTGGCAGCAAGGAGACCGTTAGTGGCTGTGGCTTTTCGGTGGATGGTTGTGTCAATGGGGTTGTCAATACCACTAGACATACACACGTCTAAGAACACTGCGGTGTTATAGTTGTGTTCTAAAGATAGATACAGGTTTAATTGGTTGGTATTGAGGATACCAACGAACTCCAGAAGTTTGTCAATCGAGCCATTCCATAACATCATCACATCATCGATATAGCGTACCCATAAATCGATGTGTGATGTGTACGGCTCCATTTCTTCTGTGAAAACCAGCGCTGACTCCCACCACCCGAGGTATAAGTTCGCATATGATGGAGCACACTTTGTACCCATGGCCGTGCCTTGAATTTGATGATAATAGGTGTTAGCAAACAAAAAATAGTTATGGGTAGGTACGAATTCAATTAGCTCGGCCATGAATACATTGTGTGCTTTGTAAAATGTACCCCTTGTATTAAGAAAATACGTGACTGCTTTTATGCCAGCATCATGTTTGATGCTGGTGTAAAGCCCTTCCACGTCCATTGTGACAAAAATTGTCTCTCCCGTTATTGTGATGCCATCAAGTCTCCTTAGCACATCCTTAGTATCTCTAAGGTAAGACGGTAAAGACTGGACAAAGGGTCTCAGGATGCAGTCAATGTAGGAACTAACTTTTTCGGTTAAACTCCCAATCCCTGATACAATGGGTCTGCCAGGTGGGGGTCTCTTGTTTTTGTGCAGTTTCGGAAGGCTGTAGAATGTCGCTGTTTTGGGGAATTTGACTACCATGTAGTCAAACTCCTTCTGACTAATGAGCTTTGTATTCAGTCCCTTATGTAAGATGTTCATTAGATCTTTTTGATACTGAGTAGTGGGATCATGCTGTAAAATTTGATAACAAGTTTTGTCAGAGAGGAGTCTGAGATTCACCTTATTATATTCGATGATATCCAAAACAACCAGATTCCCACCTTTATTTGCTGGTTTTATAGTAATCCCTTTGTTATCTGTGAGTTCTTTCAGTGCCTTTCTCTCTGGTTTTGTGAGATTATCATTTTTGTGGTAGCGAGTGAGTGTCTCAAGATCTTGCGTGACTAGATCGACAAAGACATCTATATTGGCATAGCTGTCACCAAATGGGAGAAATCTGGAGTTCACTTTCAGATTGGTGAAGGGGCCTTCTCCTATTGTCCTTACTGAGTCTTCCCCCAATGCTAGCAAACTATTATAGGCTTCCATATCTTTGCTCTCAAGGCCAGGAATATCAAGTAAACTGGCTTGTCTTGTTTCTCTGAGTTTAAAAAACTTTTTTAACTTGAGTTTGCAAGTAAACAAGTTCACATATTTTACCCATTCAAAAGTGTTAATGTCTGTGGATGGGGAGAAGGACAGCCCTTTACTAAGCAGTGTGAGATGGGATTCATTTAAAGGGAATGTGGACAAATTCGTAATTTGTGAGGATAGACCCTCTAAACCTCTGTTGTTTCCTCCCTCTCTTTGTGCTTCGACTGGCAGGTGCCCCTCTGGGCCTGAGGTCCCAAACCTTTCTCCATCTTGTTTTTTCCTTTCTTTTGGGGCCAGCGATTGTTGCCCTAAAAAAGGAACCTGGGGGGGTTGTATTATAGGGGCATCAATAGGGGGATCCCTGTCATCGTCTTCCGAGGGTTCCCAATCGGTGGATGAATCCTGATACTGAGGCTTATTAGTATTTTTTGGGGGGTCTTTCTCTTTTTGGCAAATTTATAGCGATATATCTTGTTTTCTTCAAAGTCTTTAGCATCTCTGTTATATTTTATCCTTTTTCTTTCCTTAATTTCATTGGAGAATTTCTCAATATTAGTCTGGAGTTTTAGTTCCAGTTCAGTAAACCTGGTATTTGTTTGCCATACTTCAACATCTTTGAGCCTATCATCAATTTGTGTATTAATATCTGCTAATCTTTTCTTCTGAAAATCAACTAGAAGTTGCATTAGCATTTTGGAACATTGGCCCAGTACCAGTTCCCATGAATGGTTAAAATTATCATCCTCAATGTGATGTGCAGGTGCGAGGTCAACCCTTAGCCCTCTAGATATTAGTTCTGCTCCTAGATATCTCTCTAGGCTATAGACCTCCCACCATGTGCGTATTCTCTGTTTGTGCAATTTATCCCATTCATAAAAATATTTAGAGATATCTGGTACTGAGTCAGTTTCATCAGTTACATATTCTGGTGCAAACATATTATCAGCTTCCTGCTGCCACAGCTGGGCGGCTAGAAAGAAAGCCTGCCATAATGTAAGCGAGCTGGGGAAGAGGAGGTCAAAGAAAACCTCAAAAAACTAAGGTTCTGTCAAGGTGAGCCCCGCTACAGCTAAGTAATAAACAAGTATAGACAGAGTAAGGTGCTAGTGGGTAATAGGGTAGGTAAACAGCAAAAGAAGCAAGAACCCACTGATAGCACTCAATACCCTCAATGAAATGATGTGATAGTATTACAAATAATCTTTAATGCTAATCTGATTAAAATGATGGTTGTTAAAATACAACAATGGACACACATATATATTAACCCTATGATGAGCGTATGTGACACTCCGGGTTATGAGTAATTGGGAACGAAATGAGGTGAATTAAATCAAATTTTCCAAGGGAGCTGATATGCAGTATTCCCAAATAGTGGTTATTTTGGTTTGAGCAAGGGTGGGGAGGGGCTGCAAACCTGTTTTAAGTAACAATCAGGTCCCAGGGTAGTTTATGGGTAAAGTAAAATAAGAGCATAGAGCAGATGCCAAATACCTGAATAGTAAGGCAATGGAATATAGCTGTACACACTATTAAATGCGTGCTCACCTAATAGGTATTGTGCTGCTGCAGTAGTAGATACTTAATTATACATCTCATTAGACTGTAATTATTATACACCACCTATAGACTGCTGCTATACTACTAAATAAAAGGATCTAGCTATCTATTTATTTAGGAGTAGAGCAGCAGTCTATAGGTGGTGTATAATAATTACAATCTAATGAGATGTATAATTAAGTATCTACTAGTGCAGCAGCACAATACCTGTTAGGTGAGCACGCATTTAATAGTGTGTACAGCTATATTCCATTGCCTTACTATTCAGGTATTTGGCATCTGCTCTATGCTCTCATTTTACTTTACCCATACAAAACCCTGGGACCTGACTGTTACTTAAGACAGGTTTGCAGCCCCTCCCCACCCTTGCTCAAACCAAAATAACCACTATTTGGGAATACTGCATATCAGCTCCCTTGGAACATTTGATTTAATTCACCTCATTTTGTTCCCAATTACTCATAACCCGGAGTGTCACATACGCTCATCATAGGGTTAATATATATGTGTGTCCATTGTTGTATTTTAACACCCATCATTTTAATCAGATTAGCATTAAAGATTATTTTTAATACTATCACATAATTTCATTGAGGGTATTGAGTGCTATCAGTGGGTTCTTGCTTCTTTTGCTGTTTACATATATATATATATATATATATATATATATATATACATATATATATATACATATACATATACATATATATATATAGTGTTCGACAAATCACCCAAAATTCTACTCGCCGAACAAAAAATCTACTCGCCACCTTGCCCCACCCTTAGTCCCGCCCCCAGCCCCGCCCCAGACCCGCTTTTTAAAAAAAATGAATAAATTCCTAGTAAGAACAACATTCGTTTTT
This sequence comes from Ascaphus truei, assembly GCF_040206685.1. NCBI lineage: Eukaryota > Metazoa > Chordata > Amphibia > Anura > Ascaphidae > Ascaphus > Ascaphus truei. Next base: position 243,594,275 of record NC_134487.1, on the reverse strand, counting down.
GACATTAGTTTATTTATTGTATTACATTATACTACAATTAGTCCGCGTGTGTGTGTGTGTGTGTGTGTGTGAATGTTCCTGAACCCCATAACTAGTACCTGGACACCCCCATGTCACAATATCTAAAGCAGCAATCCCACCTGGGATCTTACCTGATCCGCAGTCCCTCAATGTCCAGGTACCCTCATTCCCGCAATGTTATACATTGGAGGGGAGGTGTTCCCTAACTGTCTTCTGGTTTAGGGGGGGTTCCGATGTCTTCTGTGTGAAGCTCGAGAGTGAGATCTGGAAGAAAACAGTATAGGTTATTTCTGTGTAGGTATAGGGCAGTTAAGATATATATAGAGAGAGAGACACACACACACACACACACACAGAGAGACACAGAGAGAGAGAGAGAGAGACACACACAGACAGAGAGAGAGACAGAGAGAGAGAGACAGAGAGAGAGAGACAGAGAGAGAGAGACAGAGAGAGAGAGACAGAGAGAGAGACACAGAGAGAGAGACACAGAGAGAGAGACACAGAGAGAGACACAGAGAGAGCGAGACACAGAGAGAGCGAGACACAGAGAGAGCGAGACACAGAGAGAGCGAGACACAGAGAGAGCGAGACACAGAGAGAGCGAGACACAGAGAGAGAGACACAGAGAGAGAGAGAAAGAGAGAACACAGAGAGAGAGAGAGAGAGAGAGAGAGAGAGAGAGAGACACAGAGAGAGAGACACAGAGAGAGAGACAGAGAGAGACAGAGAGAGAGAGAGAGACACAGAGAGAGAGAGACACAGAGAGAGAGAGAGACACAGAGAGAGAGAGACACAGAGAGAGACACACAGAGACAGAGAACACACAGAGAGAGAGAGAGAGAGAGAGAGACACACAAAGAGAGAGACAGAGAGAGAGACACAGAGAGAGAGACACAGAGAGAGAGAGACACACATAGAGAGACACAGAGAGAGAGACACAGAGAGAGACACACACAGAGAGAGACACAGAGAGAGACACGCAGAGAGAGAGAGCGAGAGAAAGAGAACACACACAGAGAGAGAGACAGAGAGAGACACAGAGAGAGAGAGACATAGAGAGAGAGACACAGAGAGACACACACACAGAGACACACACAGAGAGACACAGAGAGAGAGAAAACACACAGCGAGACACAGAGAGAGAGAACACACACACAGAGAATGAGAGTGACAGAGAGAGTGCGATAGAGAGAGCGACATAGAGTGACAGAGAGAGCAACAGAGAGAGTGCGACAGAGAGAGAGCGAGAGGGCGACAGAGAGAGCGAGAGGGCGACAGAGAGGGAGACAGGGAGAGGGCGACAGGGAAAGGGAGAGGGCGACAGGGAAAGGGAGAGGGCGACAGGGAAAGGGAGAGGGCGACAGGGAAAGGGTGAGGGCGACAGGGAAAGGGTGAGGGCGACAGGGAAAGGGTGAGGGCGTCAGGGAAAGGGTGAGGGCAACAGGGAAAGGGTGAGGGCGACAGGGAGAGGGCGACAGGGAGAGGGTGAGGGCGACAGGGAGAGGGTGACAGTAGGCGCAGCACATGTGAACAGGAGACACCCCCCGAGAAAATTATTGGTGGGACTGGCTGGGAACTTCTTTAGGGGGCTGACCATTACAGTAAAACTTTTCTTTTTGTTTTTCCTCAGAAAAAAAAAACGGTTAATGGAGGGATTTCGATGGATAATATCGCTTTGTGTAACAATGCCTGCACATTGCTGAATCGGATTTAAAAACCCACGTACCGGAGTCTACAGTTTAGTGGCCGTCGTTATTGATTAGGATAGAATACTGTAGCTGAAAACAGTATGCTGATGTTTTCCGGCCGTACAGTATACAATACTTTTTTATATACAGTATATTGTGTAATAAACCCGAAAAAATAAAAACTATGCATTTATTCTACATGTATTACAGTACTGTACATACAGTATGTGTCTTCTATACAGTGCCAGTACATACAGTACAGTACTGTATGTGTCTTCTATTTTTTTTAATACTTTTGTACTGAGCATGCCTACAGTATACAGCACAGTATGCCTGGACAGTAGTGTACATTCTAGAAACACTGTATTTTTTTACAGTAGCAAAGGAGCCAATGGAACAATGTAAAACAAATCAACATGTTCTTTTATTTACAAATACTGTACAATGTAGAAACATTTTAAGTGCACAGCAATTCAAAACATCAACAGGTGTATGGTTTACTGCTACAGTAGTGAAAACATTTATGTATAGAAAGTAAAAACATTTACAGTCAGTCAGTATGGTTTACAATCACGTTTTAAAAACAAATTCTTTATTCATAAAATATACAAAACGCAACATCTCCTTTATTAAAGAACGGCAAGTCAAAACATATACAGTGGGATGGTGTGCAAAACAGTTTGCACCAGTACAGTCCTCGAGGGCAGCAAACAGGCCCGGTTTTCAGGGTAACCTTTGAAAACCGTGCCTGTTTGCGGCCCTCAGGGACTGGAATTGTGCAGGTCCTGTGTGTGTGTACAGCAAGTTAAAACATTTCTGTATAAATACAAGTTAAAAAACACACAACAACATCTCCTTTATTTAAGTACAGCAGGTCAAAACATGTACAGTACAATACAGTTCAGCACAACAGTATGGTCTTACCTGTGATTAAAAAAAAATCTTTATTCATAAAATACAATATACAAAATGCAACATCTCCTTTATTAAAGAAACATATACAGTACAGTGGGATGGTGTGCAAAACAGTCAGTCAGGCCTGCACCACTACAGTCCTCGAGGGCAGCAAACAGGCCCGGTTTTCAGGACAACCTTGAAAACCGGGTCTGTTTGCGGCCCTCCGGGACTGGAATTGTGCAGGTCCTGTGTGTGTGTACAGCAAGTTAAAACATTTCTGTATAAATACAAGTTAAAACACACAACAATGTAGCCTTATGCACTGTACTTTCCTAGTGTAGCCTCACTGTATGCACTGCACTGTATTATTGTGCACTTTTTTGAGCACTTTTCTTTTCTTGCCATAGGAATCATGAATAAAGCTTTCTTCCAAGACAACATTGTCCCTGAGATAGTCCAATACATCACACGCGAGTTCCCGGATGGTCACCGTTTCTACCAGGACAACGATCCGAAGCACACCGCGTCAACAGCACATATCCTTGAGCGCGGTATCAACTGGGTGAAGACGTCAGCGGAGTAAGTGCGGTAACCGTGTCTCATTTTTTCCCCACTGTTTTTACTGTGTACTGTATCTCTTAAACTAATTGTCCTTTTTTTCCAATGACAGATCGCCAAACTTCAATCCGATCGAAATGGTCTGGCATCAGCTGAAGGACCATATCCGGAAAGTAGTGAAACCCTCCAAAAAGGACGAGTTGTTGAAATGCATAATGAGTTTTTGGAACGATGTACTCACCGTGGAACGCTGCAATAAATATATAGACCATATTGCGACTGAGTTGCCCATTGTGATCGCGCGTAAAGGGCAAGCATCAGGAAAGTAGTACTGTACTGTAGTATTGTAAGTACAGTATGATACAGGTAAGTATGGAACAGATTTTTTCGTTCCTAATAGTCAGAGTATACAGTAGTTACAGTTTTTTCTTTACAGAGAGAGCAGCACCAGCCATCTGGTTACATAGTATTTAACAGTAGTCAGAGTATACAGTAGTTCCAGTATACACTAGTTTGACAGTAGTACAGTAACTGCCTACTAACTGCTCAATTTTTTTCTTTCCAGAGAAAGCAGCACCAGCCATATACAGTACAGTAGTACTACACATCACACAATGCCATAATACAGTACGCACATAACTGCCCTAATTTTTTGTTTTCTTGTCGTTTCAGGAAAAAAGGGTGGCCTGGGGGGAGGTGGGGTGTTGTGTCCAGTCTAATCTGTTTGTACAGTCAAATGTACAGCATATAAACAGCAGTAATGATGTACACAAAACCTCTCCTCTCTCAATGAACTACTGTACTGTACACAGAATGAGGAACAAGATAAAGACGAAAAAAATAATATTACTATATATATATATATATATATATATATATATATATATATATATATATATATATATATATATATATATATATATATATATATATATATAGATGCATGCCCATTTTTCAGGTTCCGGTCCCCTTGCGTGGGGGTGATATGGGCAAGACTCTGTTGCAACATGAGGCCAGGCTAATTTACGAGCTTCGAACTATGACTCCTGGAGGCCTCAATGAGGAGCTTCAATTAGGCTGTTTTCTATAAATGCTCTTTTGTTTATGTTATACAATGATTAAGCAATGTATTATGCCTTATGTGTATATGTCACTAGCTCTCCATTGTTTCACATCCTCTGCACACCCACACTTCCCTTGTTTGTTTTTTGCAGGTTTGGTTTCTTCTATAGATTGTGCTCCGATACCCTGTGTTATCTCCTTTAAGGGCTCTGTTTTTAGTATATGATGAGCCAATTGCTGTCTGCCTTCTCTCTGCCCTGAGTCAGTGTTTGGATGATGGGTGTCGCTGTCAGTTGCAGAGTTTAACACTGTGCATGCGCAGGCTGCTTGCCGGCATCCCACATTGCCTGGGACACTATGCGTGGCCTCCGTGTGCTAATGTGGTGCGCGGAGCCTGATCGGCGCTCCGGCCTCCAGCATTTGTAGTTTTTACTGCGCATGCAACGCGCTGTCAGACTGACACTGGTGTGCAGGGCATGAGTATCATTCTGGGCTATTTTGATTACAGGATTGCCTGCTCCCTGTTCATGGCTACAGATGACCAATCGCCTTACAGGTATTGGGGGAGGTGGCTCAGAGCACAGCTATGTTGAATGCCGTTCCTGATTACATGCATGAGAAATACTGTCCTGCACTTCGGCTGTCTGTAAGGCACCTCTATGGTGTCAATCCGTCAAGTAGCTGATAAGGAGGGAGCTGTATATGGCCATTGAGTTGCCCGGAGTAGGGGGGAATATAAACAAATAAACCCTTACCTATTAATTCTCTCTGGTCTGGGACCTGCTCCCCTCCACAGCATGTGCGTGCAGCCTTCAGTGGTAATCAGGAAGTGAAAGGCAGGAATCCGGCGCCACTGCGCATGACAGACTGTAGAAACTCCCGGATGATCTTCAATAAACTTTATTGCACAATACACATAGGGCTACACCACGATCTCCCCCTCTACGCGTTTCACCCTCTCAGATAGGGCTTCGTCTCGGACGAAGCCCTATCTTAGAGGGTGAAACGCGTAGAGGGGGAGATCGTGGTGTAGCCCTAAGTGTATTGTGCAATAAAGTTTATTGAAGATCATCCGGGAGTTTCTACAGTCTGTCATGCGCAGTGGCGCCGGATTCCTGCCTTTCACGTTCTTGATTACATGTTGGTGATTGGTTCTTTCTGTTGTGGTGCATCATGGGTGGGGGTATATATGTATTGTCACTATCACTTGTTGGTTGCACGGCCCTGAAGAAGGTCTCCATGTGGGACCGAAACGTTGGCTTACGTGTGTCTATGTTTTGAATACAGTTTTTTTGGATTAACCCCGTGCAGTTTGCTGTCTCTTTACTGGTCCTTGGATTGGTTCGTATAATATATATACAGTAGATATTATTAAATAATATTCTTATAAATGTGCATTATTAATGTTTATCCATGTTTTACAAATGTTTTCTAAATGTTTATCCTATTTCAATCTGCCAGAAGAACTTTATAAAGACTGCATTATGTATTATTTGTATTTTTTGGTTCCTGATAAAAGAAAATAAATATTTATTTACATTCCTGCTAATCATAATCATTGACAACAAACCCCCACACCCACAGTACACCAATGAATAAGAATGAATGACAAAACAATATGAATCAATTAATGTTTTTTTTAACTTTCAATTCTCACAATGCTGTGCACATCAAATTTACATTTCAAATTCGAGAAGGGATTTTCCAAAGCGTTATCGTAAACAAAGCCTCAAAGGGTTGGGGGGGGGGGAGGGGTGAGTCATGTGCAGTAATCAGCTAGCTCCCATCTCAAATAGGATTACACGCAGGCGCAGTGAGGCTTTGTAGCTCGGCTATTGACAGATTAAGAACACAATGTCAAGATTCAGAAAATTAACGACTCTGTGGAGGGGGGTTGGGTGACTCATGCGCAGTAAGCAGCAAGCTCCCATCTCAAAGAGGATTAGAGTACACGCAGGCGCAGTGAGGCGATTGACGCTCGGCTAGGGACGGATTAAAAACACAATGACTAACTTCAGAAAATTAATGACTGTGGAGGTGTCTGTCGATAAGAGTTTGTGTGTGCGTGGGGGAGGGATTAAGGATTAGTTGTGCAGCAGTTCAAAGAAATTATATAGAGTAGAGTACAGTACAGTAATTTCCAAAGGCAGTTCATCATAATACTCTAATTTGATCCCAACACCCCCAAAAACAGTACATAAAAAGCACACAAATCAACCATGTGCAGGCAAACGCACAGATTGAATATCGTAATATCAAGATTGTTTTTGCAGGCTTGTGGATAAAATAACAGTTAAAAAATCATAATTAAAAAAAAAAATTGGGGGACACTCAAGCAAGCAGTGGTGGGTGAAGTTACAGGCGCATGAGCAGGAATCAACTAGCTCCCATCCGAAAGAGGATTACACAAAGTAGCATAGAGAGGTGATGCTCTGTGCAAATCAAATTCGAAAATGTATTTTCCAAAGCGTTGCCGTAAACAAAGCCTCAAAGTTCCCATCTCAAAGAGAATTACACGCAGGCGCAGTGAGGCTTTGTAGCTCGGCTATGGACGGATTAACAACACAATGTCAAGATTCAGAAAATTAACGACTCTGTGGAGGGGGGTTGGGTGAGTCATGCGCAGTAAGCAGTTAGCTCCCATCTCAAAAAGGATTACACGCAGGCGCAGTGAGGCTTTGTAGCTCGGCTATGGACGGATTAACAACACAATGTCAAGATTCAGAAAAATAACGACTCTGTGGACAGGGGTTTGGTGAGTCATGCGCAGTAAGCAGCTAGCTCCCATCTCAAAAAGGATTACACACAGGCGCAGTGAGGCTTTGTAGCTCGGCTATGGACGGATTAAGAACACAATGACAAGATTCAGAAAATTAACGACTCCGTGGAATTTTAAATCCTTGAGCTAGCCTTGTGTGTGTTCGTGGGGGAGGGGGCTACAGGGTACAGCTGCATGAAGTTCAAAGATAAAGACATACTTTAATTTCAAAAAACAGTTCATCATAATAATACACCCCCAAATACAGTACGTAAAAAGCACACAAATCAACCATGTGCAGTCAAACGCACAGGGTCGCAGTCAAAAGCTACAGCACAGATTGAATATCGTAATACAGTAAGATGGTTTTTGCAGCCTTGTGGAGAAAATAAAAATTAAAAAAATTACAATAAAAAAAATGTAAAAAATTTTTTTGGTCACTCACTCAAGCAAGCAAGCAAGCAAGCAGTGGTGGGCGAAGTAACAGGCGCATGCATAGTAATCACCTGCTGTCAAGCAGGAATGTGATTGAAACCAGACACACGTTCAAAGGAATGGTGTGGGAGAGATGTACTGCATTGTAGAGAAGATAAGAAGTTGAAATACCCTGCAGTGCAGTTAATTAACCTGAGCGAGGGGAGAGCGCTGTATATGCCGAAATGTGACACTGTTACAGTACTGTACACGCCTATGCGTTTCAACAATTTTCAAATGAGACATACTGTACAGCAGCACAGCACTACAAATGCATGTATACTTAAATATGCAAATTTACAATTACTGCGCGCACACACACAGACTGTGTACCGACGTAGGTTGAACCGCGAAGGTATTAGACTTCTACGACAACAGCTCGCAAACGCCCTCCTGAGTTTTTACACAGCATTGCAGTATTGCAGACGGCGAGAATAGAATGCTAATATCACGAGCGCTAAAATAACGCAGTTTCACTCTGGGCGAAACAAACAGAAAACCGCACCTAACCAGGATAATCTGAGAGCCGCGGATATAGCCGATTTAGACTCAGGTCGGCCGCCACTGTATATGAAACCCAGTGTCAGTATTAGGTAGATTCAGAAAAAAATATGCTAAATATACTCCTCCACTCAGAACCCTGGAACAGGATACTTTTCAAACATCCTCCACAATCGGCATTAAAAAAAAGACTCTGGTGTTTGGAAGCAATACTTTCCAGAGCAGAGGAGAGGACCAGTGCTGGGAGGAGCATGAGTGACATCATCCGCGTTCCGGATTCCGGAACCCGGAAGCAGCGGAGGCCTGGAGTGGGTGAGAACGCGACTCACCCGGCTTGTGGGAGTCACGGCGGCACATTCCATTTCGTACATTGATCTTATTTACTGCCATTATGTAAGCATGCATTCGTAAGGGGGAGTCTGTCCATTTGTAGACTTATTATACTGTAATACCATCTGCACGATTTTTGGTCTCTCTACTTTTTCTCTTGAGTTCTGCTGTACCGAGCTTAACACCATCCATTAACGTGACGTAGGCACGAAACACGTAGGTGCGTTTGTTTAGTCCATCTGTTTTTGAGCCTGCAATAAAACTGATCTGACTATTTGGAGCTTGCTGTGGGATTATTTTCATTTTTACCAAGATTGGAGGTCCTCCTGCTGTGCTCCGTCACAAACTGCATTTCTGGATTTCACCTCTACGGATTGCACGCTATGGATATCGTTGGGATGCTACAAGCTGGCAGGTAATGGGCTACTATGCCCTGACATAAGCCCTGTCATTACTTTATTGGCTGTATATTGTGATTACCCTATGTGGGGACATTGGTGGTAGTGTCAATATTTGTGGTTGATATGCTAACACCACTAGACACTCATCTCACCTAGGCCTATTTATGACTGATTCTTCATCATCATCCTATCAGTATCTGGACATTTAAGGATTATCATTACTACAATCAAGTTTGATATAGAGCCTAACACTGATTTTGAGCACCATTTCACATATCTCACATTATTAGAAGGAGAAGCCTGGTCCTCCCAAGATTTCCTGCAGAAATCCAGGACACCCCTTGGTTGTTGGCCATACTGGAGTTAAAAGAATAAGAACACTGAATTTTTGAGTTTGTTTAAATCTTCTAACAACCCATTTGTCTGGGATGGTAGACATAAGTATGTACCAAGCACATAAATAACATACCAGCTCAAAAAAAGGAACTAGCAGAGCTTCAGCAGGGTTTAGAATAGTATCACTGACCTTGGCAATTCCATTATAGACCTCACTCAGGAGTGGGACCTCTCTATGAGCTTGAAGGAAGTTAGGATGTCGTGCAAATCATTGTTTAGACATCTATGCTTCCTCTGGGGACATTACCCCTGCCAAAACCAGGGAACGCAGAGGGTTACCTACATCTAGGGAAGGTAAATATGGGGAAAAAGTGACGCAGAAAAAAATGGCTTTGAATTGCTCCTTGTCATTGCTGATCAGGCTTTTACCATCTTCCCATCAACATGATTGCTGCGGACACATTGCATACTGTAAATTGGTTGTGATACTGTTGATTGATCCAACAAAATAATTGTTTATAGAATTTATTGCTAACAGTAATTTTTTTTTTTTATAATGTGCCATTTTCTGAGCATACCAATATAATTTGATGCTCAGATTGTTAGTCAGGAGTGTGGTTGCATCCCTAAAATAGTTAAGAAAAGCATAATTATATATTTATATCGAATTCCTTGCATAAAAGTACTGTTGTCAAATCAAGTCCTATTTTCCAATGGCTCCCTCTAGTGTTTCACGAAAAAAGTGGTTTCCTAGAAAAATATTAAAGACAAAAAAAAATACTTAAATGCTTAAAGCTGCAGTTCAAGCAATATTCTGCATGTGTGTTTTTTTGTAATAAATCAGTTCTGTACTATGAGAAAATACTTGTAGCATTTTCTTTTTTTTTTAAAAAACAACTTTGAAAGACAATTTTTAATGTATTCTAATGTAACGAGCATTTTTGTTCCTATAGCAACCCTTTACAAAGGCACAACCTCCTTTTCTTTAACAGCCTCTGGCACACCCCTTTCTAAGCCCTGCCCTCTCTCTAGCAGTGCACAAGCTCAATTGTATCTAGTTACTGCCTGGTCACATGATCTTCCCCACAGAACTGTGTCAGTGCAGCAGCAGCAGAAAAGGAGAGTAGCTCAGATAGCTTATGCCAGTGTTTATTCCATTGCACATGTGTATTTAATGTTAAATATTAACAACTAATTTAAAATCAAATGTGTATATATCATACTGTAAATAATATGTATATTTAATTTTGTGTATATGTGAATGTTTACAATTCGATGTGTGTTATTAAAATTAATAATATCATGTTATTGTATAGCGCTGCTAGTTTTACATAACGCTTTACAGAGACATTTTGCAGACACAGGTCCCTGCCCAGTGGAGCTTAGGGGTGTGTGTGTGTATATATACACACATACAATATATATATATATATATATATATATATATATATATATATATATATACACAGTGCTTGACAAATCACCCAAAAATCTACTCGCCAAACCAAAAAATCTACTCGCCACATAGTCCTGCCCCAACCCTGCTTTAAAATAAAATATATAAATAAAATACATTTAATAAATTCCTAGTCAGAACACATGTGTGTGTGTGTGTGGTGTGTGTGTGTGGTGTGTGGTGTGTGGTGTGTGTGTATATATAAATGTTGGATCTAGAAATAAAAGCCAGGTGTGAATGACTAGTTTCCTGAACCCCTTAACCAGTGTCTGGACGTCCCAGCTTCACAATATCTAAAGCAGCAATCCCGCCTGGGATCTTACCTAATCCGCAGTCCCTCAATGTCCAGGAACCCACATTCCCGCAATGTTATACATTGGATGGGATGTGTTCCCTACCTGTCTTCTGGGTTTGGGGGGGGGGGTTTCCGATGTCTTCCGTGTGAAGCTTGAGTCAGATCTGGAAGAAAGCAGTATAGGTTATTTTGGTGAAGTATAGGGCAGTTAAAATATATAGGGTAAATAAGAGATCCAGATCCAGAGTGTGAGACAGACAGAGTGTGGGTGAGAGACACAGAGAGAGGGTGAGCGAGAGAGGGCGAGAGGCAGAGAGAGAGGGCGAGAGAGAGGGAGAGAGGGCGAGAGAGAGGGAGAGAGGGCGAGAGAGAGGGCGAGAGGCAGAGAGAGAGGGCGAGAGGCAGAGAGAGATGGCGAGAGGCAGAGAGAGAGGGCGAGAGGCAGAGAGAGAGGGCGAGAGGCAGAGGGCGAGGCAGAGAGGCAGAGAGAGAGGGTGAGAGGCAGAGGGCGAGAGACAGGGGAGGGGGAGTGATTGGGTGAGTGGGGTGACGGGGTGATTGGGTGGGAGGACGGGGTGATTGGGTGGGAGGACGGGGTGATTGGGTGGGAGGACGGGGTGATTGGGTGGGAGGACGGGGTGATTGGGTGGGAGGACGGGGTGATTGGGTGGGAGGACGGGGTGATTGGGTGGGAGGACGGGGTGATTGGGTGGGAGGACGGGGTGATTGGGTGGGAGGACGGGGTGATTGGGTGGGAGGACGGGGTGATTGGGTGGGAGGACGGAGTGATTGGGTGGGAGTACGGGGTGATTGGGTGGGAGTACGGGGTGATTGGGTGGGAGGACGGGGTGATTGGGTGGGAGGACGGGGTGATTGGGTGGGAGGACGGGGTGATTGGGTGGGAGGACGGGGTGATTGGGTGGGAGGACGGGGTGATGTGGTGGGAGGACGGGGTGATGGGGTGATTGGGTGGGTGATGGGGTGATTGGGTGGGAGGATGGGGTGATTGGGTGGGAGGACGGGGTGATGTGGTGGGAGGACGGGGTGATGGGGTGATTGGGTGGGTGATGGGGTGATTGGGTTGGGTGTGGAGTGACTGATATCCCGCGCGGATATAGGGGGGAAGCAGGGAGTAAGGGGGAACACCTCCGCCCCGCGCGGGAAGCCGGGGTAAGCGGGACCAGAGAGAGAAGGGGGAACCCCCCCGCTTTCATCTCCCGCCACGCACGGGCAGCCGGGGAGAGAAGGGGACCGGGGAGAGAAGGGGGGAACACCCCCGCTATCACCAGTCAGCCACGGGGACCGGGGGCTGGAGATGGGGGACCGTGCGAGCAGCAGCAGCACTCCCATTACTTACCCCTGCAGAGAAGGAAGGGCTCCATTCCTCGTCATGCCCTATTGGCCAATCAGCTGGGGGATTTTTTCAGAGCAGGCCAATTTCCGTTCGCACATGGCGAGTGGGCGACCGGGTTTGTCGAGCACTATATATATATATATATATATATATATATATATATATATATATACACACATATACATATACATATATACATACATATACATATATACAGTGGTCGACAAATCACCAACAAATCTACTCGCCGAACAAAAAAATCTACTCGCCACCTAGTACCACACGTGTGCTGCTTGGGCCAATAGGAGCTTGCCACGATGTTAAATCCACTCGCCCAGGGCATGCAAATGTATAGGTTTGTCGAATACTGCATATATACATACATATATACGTGGAGATCAAAATCTAAGTGTATACCGGAACAAAGTGGAAGGCTGCAGTTTTTCTGCATGTGGGGCTGAGTCTGGCACCTAGTGGATACACCAGTGATCACTTAACCTGGTGTGAAACCTTCCAGACGGAAGAATTACAGCTGCTGTGGAGGGGGGGTTTATAGGAGGTAGAACAGAGTCTCCAGTGTTACCCGGGTCAGCATCACGTGATATCTCTAGCGTGGCATCGTTGGTGTAGCTGACGGAGGGATGCGGAGACCCCTTGGGGTCATCGCGGATACACTACCTGGTGAGACCGTTCCTTTACCCCTTGCTGCATTATTTGCTGACATGTAATATTCCATCTAACAGAAGACACCCATCAGCCTGCTATTATCACCTTAACATCCACATTGATTCATTTACGGCTATTCTCTACTCCCCATTTGTTGCTATAGTCACTGACTACCTTATCAAGTGATGTTTCTACAGCAACTACTACTCCCTCACAATAGATCTATTGGACATGTTTTTGGATATACATCAATATTCTTTCTCCTCTATATGATATCTCCTGTTGTGCGTTTTTTTTACTGTGTTATATTGCACTATTGTGTTTGTTTTTATCTGTCTGTCCAGCAACCCAGCCTATCTTGCTTAATAAATGATCCAGTTTTTTATAGCTATACAGGAATGCGCTTTTTTTTTTTTTTTTCACATTAACTAGGATAGGCATATCCTCATTAAGGCTGCATCCTGTTAGCTCATTTCTCCATGGTCAGTACCTGAGAATTAATTATATTATTCACTTAGAATTCACCTATAAATACTATCACTCATGTGCTAGTCCTAGCGCTGATTTTTCCCTCTCCCTGTGTCGCCCTCTCCCTGTGTCGCCCTCACCCTGTGTCGCCCTCACCCTGTGTCGCCCTCACCCTGTGTCGCCCTCACCCTGTGTCGCCCTCACCCTGTGTCGCCCTCACCCTGTGTCGCCTCACCCTGTGTCGCCTCACCCTGTGTCGCCTCACCCTGTGTCGCCGTCGCCGTCGCACTCTCTCCGTCGCACTCTCTCCGTCGCACTCTCTCCGTCGCACTCTCTCCGTCGCACTCTCTCCGTCGCACTCTCTCCGTCGCACTCTCTCCGTCGCACTCTCTCCGTCGCACTCTCTCCGTCGCACTCTCTCCGTCGCACTCTCTCCGTCGCACTCTCTCCGTCGCACTCTCTCCGTCGCACTCTCTCCGTCGCTCTCTCTCCGTCGCTCTCTCTCCGTCGCTCTCTCTCTCTGTCGCTCTCTCTCTCTGTCGCTCTCTCTCTCTGTCGCTCTCTCTCTCTGTCGCTCTCTCTCTCTGTCGCTCTCTCTCTGTCGCTCTCTGTCGCGCTCTCTCTCTCTGTCGCTCTCTCATTCTCTGTGTGTGTGTTTTCTCTCTCTCTCTCTATGTGTCTCTCTGTGTGTGTGTGTGTGTGTGTGTGTGTGTGTGTGTGTGTGTGTGTGTGTGTGTGTGTGTGTGTGTATGTATATATATATATAACGGAAATAGCTGTGTTAGTCCAATTGCAATAGAATAGTGTAGAATATATGTGTTCTTCAGTATTAGGTTATACCTTTTTTATTTGGACTAACAATTTTATGGTATTGCTTGACCTGAGGAAGAGAGGAAAACTCTCGAAAGCTTGTCTCATGACAAATTGTTAGTCCAAATAACAAGCAAGCTCTGTGTCTGTAGAACAGCTAGGAAACGTCTTGGGGCTCCACCATGTGCAGCAGACATCACCGCTCCGGAGCCCCAAGACGTTTCCTTGCTGTTCTACGGACACAGAGCTTGCTTGCGGTGAGGAATCAGAGGCTACCTAAACACTCCCGCTGACGTCACAAATCTCGCAAGACCCCGACTGGAGTGAGGAAGTACTCGGTATACAGAGGCGACGTGAACGGTGACATCTGCTACACTAGCTCTCATTTTACTTTACCCATACAAAACCCTGGGACCTGATTGTTACTTAAGACAGGTTTGCAGCCCGTCTCCACCATTGCTCAACCCAAAATAACCACTATTTGGGAATACTGCATATCAGCTCCCTTGGAACATTTGATTTAATTCACCTCATTTCGTTCCCAATTACTCATAACCCGGAGTGTCACATACGCTCATCATAGGGTTAATATATATGTGTGTCCATTGTTGTATTTTAACACCCATCATTTTAATCAGATTAGCATTAAAGATTATTTTTAATACTATCACATCATTTCATTGAGGGTATTGAGTGCTATCAGTGGGTTCTTGCTTCTTTTGCTGTTATATATATATATATATATATTGTTTGACAAATCATCCAAAATTCTAGTCGCCGAACAAAAAATCTACTCGCCACCTAGCCCCACCCCTAGTCCCGCCCCCAGCCCCGCTTTTAAAAAAAAATGAATAAATTCCTAGTAAGAACAACATTCGTTTTTGACATTAGTTTATTTATTGTATTACATTATACTACAATTAGTCCGCGTGTGTGTGTGTGTGTGTGTGTGTGTGTGTGTGTGTGTGTGAATGTTCCTGAACCCCATAACTAGTGCCTGGAGGCCCCCGTGTCACAATATCTAAAGCAGCAATCCCGCCTGGGATCTTACCTGATCCGCAGTCCCTCAATGTCCAGGTACCCTCATTCCCGCAATGTTATACATTGGAGGGGAGGTGTTCCCTACCTGTCTTCTGGTTTAGGGGGGATTCCGATGTCTTCTGTGTGAAGCTCGAGAGTTAGATCTGGAAGAAAGCAGTATAGGTTATTTAGGTGTAAGTATAGGGCAGTTAAGATATATAGAGAGAAAGACACACACACACAGAGAGACACAGACAGAGAGTGAGAGACAGACAGAGACAGAGACACAGAGAGAGAGAGAGAGAGAGAGAGAGAGAGAGAGAGAGAGAGACACACAGAGAGAGAGACACACACACACACACACACAGAGAGAGAGACACACACACAGAGAGAGAGAGAGAGAGAGAGACACACACACACACACACACAGAAAGAGAGAGAGACACATAGAGAGAGAGAGAAAACACACACACAGAGAATGAGAGAGAGACAGAGAGAGTGCGACAGAGAGAGAGTGCGACAGAGAGAGAGTGCGACAGAGAGAGAGCGCGACAGAGAGAGAGCGCGACAGAGAGAGAGCGCGACAGAGAGAGAGCGCGACAGAGAGAGAGCGCGACAGAGAGAGAGCGCGACAGAGAGAGAGCGCGACAGAGAGAGAGCGCGACAGAGAGAGAGCGCGACAGAGAGAGAGCGCGACAGAGAGAGAGCGCGACAGAGAGAGAGCGCGACAGAGAGAGAGCGCGACAGAGAGAGAGCGCGACAGAGAGAGAGCGCGACAGAGAGAGAGCGCGACAGAGAGAGAGCGCGACAGAGAGAGAGCGCGACAGAGAGAGAGCGCGACAGAGAGAGAGCGCGACAGAGAGAGAGCGCGACAGAGAGAGAGCGCGACAGAGAGAGAGCGCGACAGAGAGAGAGCGCGACAGAGAGAGAGCGCGACAGAGAGAGAGCGCGACAGAGAGAGAGCGCGACAGAGAGAGAGCGCGACAGAGAGAGAGCGCGACAGAGAGAGAGCGCGACAGAGAGAGAGCGCGACAGAGAGAGAGCGCGACAGAGAGAGAGCGCGACAGAGAGAGAGCGCGACAGAGAGAGAGCGCGACAGAGAGAGAGCGCGACAGAGAGAGAGCGCGACAGAGAGAGAGCGCGACAGAGAGAGAGCGCGACAGAGAGAGTGCGCGACAGAGAGAGAGCGCGACAGAGAGAGAGCGCGACAGAGAGAGAGCGACAGGGAGAGGGTGAGGGCGACAGGGAGAGGGTGAGGGCGACAGGGAGAGGGTGAGGGCGACAGGGAGAGGGTGAGGGCGACAGGGAGAGGGTGAGGGCGACAGGGAGAGGGTGAGGGCGACAGGGAGAGGGTGAGGGCGACAGGGAGAGGGTGAGGGCGACAGGGAGAGGGTGAGGGCGACAGGGAGAGGGTGAGCGCGACAGAGAGAGAGCGCGACAGAGAGAGAGCGCGACAGAGAGAGAGTGCGACAGAGAGAGAGCGACAGAGGGCGACAGGGAGAGGGTGAGGGCGACAGGGAGAGGGTGAGGGCGACAGGGAGAGGGTGAGGGCGACAGGGAGAGGGTGAGGGCGACAGGGAGAGGGTGAGGGCGACAGGGAGAGGGTGAGGGCGACAGGGAGAGGGCGACACAGGGAGAGGGCGACACAGGAGAGGGCGACACAGGGAGAGGGCGACACAGGGAGAGGGCGACACAGGGAGAGGGGCGACACAGGGAGAGGGCGACACAGGGAGAGGGCGACACAGGGAGAGGGCGACACAGGGAGAGGGGCGACACAGGGAGAGGGCGACACAGGGAGAGGGCGGACACAGGGAGAGGGCGACAGGGAGGTGGCGGGTGGGTGAAAGGCGGGAGTGCAGCGGGTGGTTGAAAGGCAGAAGGGAGTGCGGGCGGTGGGTGGGTGAAAGGCAGAGGTGGGAGTGCAGGGGGGATGAAAGGCAGGGGCGGGAAGGGGGAGTGGTGAAAGGCAGGGGCGGGAAGGGGGAGTGGTGAAAGGCAGGGGCGGGAAAGGGGAGTGGTGAAAGGCAGGGGCGGGGGGGAGTGGTGAAAGGCAGGGGCGGGGGGGAGTGGTGAAAGGCAGGGCAGGGGGGGAGTGGTGAAAGACAGGGGCTGGGGAGGAGTGGTGAAAGGCAGGGGCGGGGGGTGAATGGTGAAAGGCAGGGGAGGGGGAAGTGGTGAAAGGCAGGGGAGGGGGAAGTGGTGAAAGGCAGGGGAGGGGGAAGTGGTGAAAGGCAGGGGAGGGGGAAGTGGTGAAAGGCAGGGGAGGGGGAAGTGGTGAAAGGCAGGGGAGGGGGAAGTGGTGAAAGGCAGGGGAGGGGGAAGAGGTGAAAGGCAGGGGAGGGGAAGTGGTGAAAGGCAGGGGAGGGGGAAGTGGTGAAAGGCAGGGGAGGGGGAAGTGGTGAAAGGCAGGGGAGGGGGAATTGGTGAAAGGCAGGGGCGGGGGGGGAGTGGTGAAAGGCAGGGGCGGGGGGGAGTGGTGAAAGGCAGTGGCGGGGGGGAGTGGTGAAAGGCAGTGGCGGGGGGGAGTGGTGAAAGGCAGTGGCGGGTGGGAGTGGTGAAAGGCAGGGGCGGGGGGAGTGGTGAAAGGCAGGGGCGGGGGGAGTGGTAAAAGGCAGGGGCGGGGGGGAGTGGTGAAAGGCAGGGACGGGGGAGTGGTGAAAGGCAGGGCGGGGATAGTGGTGAAAGGCAGGGGTGGGGGGGGGAGTGGTGAAAGGCAGGGCGGGGGGGGAGTGGTGAAAGGCAGGGGCGGGGGGGGGAGTGGTGAAAGGCAGGGGCGGGGGGAGTGGTGAAAGGCAGGGGCGGGGGGGAGTGGTGAAAGGCAGGGGTGGGGGGGAGTGGTGAAATGCAGGTGCGGGGGGAGAGTGGTGAAAAGCAGGTGCAGGGGGGGTGAAGGTCGTGGAGGTGAAAGTCAGGGGGGGTGAAGGTCAGAGGGGGTGAAGATCAGGGGGGGTGAAGGGTGGGGGGGTGAAGGGTGGGGGGGGTGAAGGGTGGGGGGTGAAGGGTGGGGGGTGAAGGGTGGGGGGGTGAAGGGTGTGGGGGGGTGAAGGGTGGGGGGGGGGTGAAGGGTGGGGGGGTGAAGGGTGGGGGGGTGAACGGTGGGGGGTGAAGGGTGGGGGGGGTGAAAGGTGGGGGGGGTGAAGGGTGGGGGGGGGTGAAGGGGGGCTGATGGGCGGGGGAGTGAAGGGCTGGGGAGTGAAGGGCGGGGGGGTGAAGGGCGGGGGGGTGAAGGGCGGTGGGGTGAAGGGTGGTGGGGTGAAGGGTGGGGGGTGAATGGTGGGGGGGTGAAGGGCAGGGGGAGTGGTGAAAGGCAGGGGCAGGGGGTAGTGGTGAAAGGCAGGGGCGGGGGGAGTGATGAAAGGCAGGGGTGCGGGGTGCGTGGTGAAAGGAGGCGTGGATTGAAAGGTTGGGTGAAAGGCGGGGGGTGAAAGGCATGTGGGAGGGGTGAAAGGCAGGTAGGGGGGTGAAAGGCAGGTGGGGGGGTGAAAGGCAGGTGGGGGGGTGAAAGGCAGGGGGCGGGGGGTGAAAGGCAGGGGCAGGGGGTGAAAGGCAGGGGAGGGGTGAAAGGCAGGGGCGGGGGTGAAAGGCAGGGGCTGGGGGTGAAAGCGGGGCAGGGGGGCACGGGGTGAAAGGGGTGCACGGGTGTGCGGCTGGCGGGAGAGAGGCGTCGTGCGGGAGTAAGAGGCGGCGGCCGGGAGTGCGGGCAGAAGAGGCGGAGTGCAGGAGTGCGTACGGCCGGGAGCAGGCTCGCGTGAGTGCGGGCGGTGATTTGGGGGTCCGGTGGCGGGCCGGAGCGATGCTGGGGTGAGGCTGCGGGGTTTGTGCCGGGGGGGGGGGGGGACTGAGCAATGCCAGGGCGAGGCTGCGGGGTTTGTGCCGGGGAGGTGGGGGGGCTGAGAGATGCCGGGGTAAGGCTGCAGGGATGTGGGGGGGGGGGATCCGGGAGAAAGGGATAGGCAAAAAGTGGTGGAATGGACCAGGGATCTGGCGGGCAGGAACAGCGGAGGCGAGGGTAGGTGGGTCCAAGGAAGCAGGGTGGCACTGGGGTCAGGAGGTGGGAGGGGGAGCGAGAGTGCCGGTCCGAGTGTGCCAGTGTGGTAAGCAAAGCACGCAGGCCAATGAGGTGTGTGGGGTCTGGGCCGGGCCACAGCCCAATCTGATTGGCCAGAGGCTGAGTGACAGATCGACGGACCAATCAGATTGGCCATAAGCACAGCTAACATACAATGTTTTCAAGTATATATATATATATATATATATAAAATCAAAAAATAAATAGATGATACCGTTCTGTGGCTAACGAAATGCTTTTATTTGTGCGAGCTTTCGAGATATACTGATCTCTTCTTCCGGCGATGTTACAATGAATGAAGCAAAAGGTATACTTAAAAACAGTGTCTCTTGGAATGTTATCTGTGCTGTTCCTTCCCCGGTGTGGATGTGTTTTATGGCGAGAGGTGTCAAAAGGTTACTGAAAGCAAGTGAAGAAAGAGTGTGTATGTGTATCAGTGTGAATAAAAATGAATGGAGAGCCCACAGTATATACAGTGCTTTACACAAGGTGTGTGTGGAGTGGGAGTGGATATAAATGGTGTGGGTGGGTGTGGAAATGTGAGAGTTTGTAGCACAACTAAAAGTGTGTGTGGATACTTAGTGGTCCCTATTGGTGAGTAGGGATGGAAGAACAAGGAGTATTAGTATGTGTGAGAGACAGCTGTGTGTGCATACATATAGCACTTGCTTTCAGTAACCTTTTGACACCTCTAGCCATAAAACACATCCACACCGGGGAAGGAACAGCACAGATAACATTCCAAGAGACACTGTTTTTAAGTATACCTTTTGCTTCATTCATTGTAACATCGCCGGAAGAAGAGATCAGTATATCTCGAAAGCTCGCACAAATAAAAGCATTTCGTTAGCCACAGAACCGTATCATCTATTTATTTTTTGATTATTGAAGCTCGGCTAACACGGTACTGATACCTCTACATGAATATATATATATATGAATATATATATATATATATATATATATATATATATATATATATATATATAGTGTTCGACAAACCTATACATTTGCTCGCCCCGGGCGAGTGGATTTAACCCTCGGGCGAGTAAATATTGGCCCAAGCAGCACACGTTTGGTACTAGGTGGCGAGTAGATTTTTTGGTGATTTGTCAACCACTGTATGTATGTATGTATGTATGTATGTATGTATGTATATATATGTATATATATATATATATATATATATATATATATATACAAATACAACTGTATGCTCACCTGCATGTCTTAGGCAGGTCTGCAACCCCGCCTTTCCCCATTATCACCCAGCATACAGCACTTCCACTGTAGCAAGGGATTCTGGGAAATGACATGCAAATGAGCACACAGTGTCACTTTTTGCCTCAATAACCATTTTTAACATGGTTCCCTATAGGCTTAAGCTTGCTGCATGGTCACAGCTTTGAGCACAGCCAGGGTTAAGGTGCATACCCAGAAAACCACCCACAGGCAGCTGTTTCGACCTTGATGGGTCTCATCAGTGTGGGGTTGATTTTAACTGGGTATGCAAGAGAGGCTATGGGATAGGCTATACTCACTTTTTTTACTCACCATAACTTAACTCAGTATTATGGTATAGCCTATCCCATACCATACCCAGTTAAAATCAACCCCACACTGATGAGACCCATCAAGGTCGAAACAGCTGTCTGTGGGTGGTTTTCTGGGTATGCACCTTAACCCTGGCTGTGCTCAAAGCTGTGACCATGCAGCAAGCTTAAGCCTACAGGTATAGGGAACCATGTTAAAAATGGTTATTGAGGCAAAAAGTGACACTGTGTGCTCATTTGCATGTTATTTCCCAGAATCCCTTGCTGCAGTGGAAGTGCTGTATGCTGGGTGATAATGGGGAAAGGCGGGGTTGCATACCTGCCTAAGACATGCAGGTGAGCATACAGTTGTATTTGCATATTTGCTTTCCTGTGGAGGGTTTTTGTCACTTTTTTTACTCACCATAACTTAACTCAGTGTATATATATATATATATATATATATATATATATATATATATATATATATATATATATATATATATATATATATATATATATATATATATATATATATATAAATATAAATGAAAAGCAGTTGGCACACTGAAAACAGATTATTCACTGATGCTTATCCCATATATGCACATACACAGAGAGATTTTACCAGATGGAGATCCAGGAAACACGAGACAGCACACAGTCAGGGAAATCCAAAGTTGATGTATTCAGAATAAATACATAGTCACTGCATCCAACGTTTCGGTCATCAGAATGTGACCTTCCTCAGGGACGTGCAGTGTGTGAATGCTAGTGCATACCCTTATATACCCACATCTATCAAACCCAAGTGATAATTAATCATGCTCACCTGTGTAAAATCAAAAAAAAAAACACCAAAAAAGCTGTTGTGGACCGCAGCCCTATGCTGGAATGCACCACCATCTTGTTTAGGAAGTAAAAATCAGTCCTGATGTACTATGAGTGCCCACAAGGCTCATTCAATCCGATTAGGGTTTACTGCGCAAGCGCGACGCGAGCGCTGTGTAATACAGTAAAATAGCCTATATATTAGTGGATATAAGGTCCAAAGCTATTCAAAAGCCCCAAAACATGTTGCAATATCCAAGCAAACATCCATGGGGTTTGCACAGCAGTTCTAGCACACTAATACAGCTACAGCTGCTCCTATGCTCCTTAACGGGCCAGTGCACTCCCAAATGAGATACATTGCTGTCCAATATGTACTGCGCATGTGCACAGCGCTGTGTAAAACCCTGTGGATGAAGTCCAAGACTGGCTCACTGTATATTACACCTTTTACTGTTTAAAAACATATTTATGCAAAAAAGCATCTAAGTGGAACTCAGGGGCCACAAGTCACACAACAGAAGTATACATAAAAACACCATATAGTTTAACGTTAGGCATCAGTTAGTCATAACATATCTATGGGTTCACTTAAGTAAAGTTAACACGAACCTGGATGCTATATATAATAAAACTAATTGCATAAAGCACAAGACTATATAGAGATTGATACTATGCACTTTAACCATAATGCATAGAGGAAACGCATGTATGTCTATAATAAATATATCTACACACATAGCACAACTCGTTTCATTAATTACATAAAATTAATTTACACAAACTCTATATGTCCTAACAGTGCTCACATATGTACCGCAAATAAATCAACATGTTTTATTAATCACCAGAACCCATTAGACATGCCACCGAACAACTATTAGTGCGTGTACACTACCGACACACTTTATTGAAGTGTGGTCGGTACCGCAAGCCGGGAAATCTCCCGGCTTGCTAGTGGCCGCCCCTCGGCGTGCCGCGCGTCATAGACGCGCGGTCACGCGTCATCGGGAGCGTGCGCCCCCTGCACGCGTGTCCAGGGGCTCCCCGAGGGAGCCCTGGTGTCCCGCGATCGCGGGACAGCGGCAGGGGGTTCCGGGGGACCCGGCGGACCCGGCAGCGGTAGGGAGAGCGCCCCGATCGGAGGGCGCTCTTCCGCTGCTTCGGCGTGCGCCCGTCACACTCGGGCGCGCGCCAGGCTACTGCTGCGGCACAGAACGGGCAAATGCTCGAATAAACTGTGCCGCAGCAGTATAACCAAAAAACCACGTGGATAAAAAGTGAACATAAAGAATCATAAAACAGAAGGAATCAATCTACAATAGAATATAATCATCACAAAAAGCATCCCAGATGTAAGTCTTCATTAAGGCCAAATGGAGCCATCGTCCGAAGTTCAAAAATATGTCTAGCCTCACTTTGTAATAAAAGTCTATTTCTGTCCCCCCCTCGATTGGGCACTGGGATTTGCAAAATGGGCATGCATCTGAAGGTTGCCAATGAATGTTTTTTATCTCTAAAATGCTTGGCAACCGGAAAGCATTTGAACTCCTGGTCATTTGCATCCGATAACAATGCTTTGCGTATGGTTGAACTGTGAATGGCAATACGTTCTTTTAACATTCTAACTGTTTTTCCAATATAGACCAACCCGCAAGGGCATTTGATCAAGTATATTACTGAAGGAAAATCTAAATTCCTCGCCTATGCTTCAGAACTGAGCCTTTCCTCTACCAAGTAAACTGAAGCCTTGTGACTGGATACACCATCTGCACCATTTTGCAGCAGACTTCCCCGGAGAAGCTTTACACGCCCTCCCACTGTTATCTCCGGTCTTTGATGAACTTCAGGCCTGGTAGACGAACGAAATGAAACGTAACGCACGCCAGGTTTCAAATCCTTTGTCTCAATTTATTACTCATAGGGTAATGATTTTTATACAGAAATAAAAAAGATATTGGTTAGAGGCGTAACATAGGCGTGTCCTGGGCGTATACTAGGTGTGTCTTGGGCGTAGCTTTGATTAGAGGCGTGATTTAGGGGCAGGACATATTAGTGGCGTGACTTTTGAGACGTGTTTCTTTTCAATACAAGCAATTGTCTAAATACATAGCTTATTCATTGTCTGTTATCCAAAGAGACCTTGAGTCTTAGCAACTTTATTTCATTATCTTGCTTCTTGCAGAGAACCATTCTATTATATTCTACTAAAACACCAGGAAATTGACATCACAAAAGTATCTAGTAATATCCTGACCAGGAAGAAAGGAAATGCAATTTAGCAGAGAAACTGAGTGCATTTATGAATTATATTTCAGCAAAAAGGCTGACTACAGAATCTTAACTAGTTATGACCATACAAAATGGAAGCTTAACATGAGTGCAGACTCTGGCCTGACATACTGGTCCTAACAATTACAAATTTGGATTCACAGTTAAGAAATTGTTGTATTTTAATCTTCACCCCACTATGTGGATGACAATATGTTGGTCCAACCTGCATATATTGGCAGTTGGTACAACCCTTACATTTGTAAGAGCCTGGTTTGAGTGTTAGCCATGTAGTGTTTCTGGAATATTTCTCAACTGGATCGGATTGAGTAATCATATCTCCAATTGAGGGTCCCCGCCTGAAGCAAAAAAGAGGTGGTTCTACAAAATAATGCCCTATCTTATCATCTTGTGCAAGGACATGCCAGTTCCGCTTCACACTACGTTGGATTTGTGTGGAAGCCGTACTAAATGTACTGATCACATTGAATCTGGTCTGTTGTTCCACCTTTTGATGACTGCTCCCCAGGGATTTCTCATCCAGTGTGTTGACTCTGTCCAGTGCATACTTAACATCTGCAGGGCTGTACCCCCTCTCCAGAAAACGATTTGCCGGCGTGAGGCTGCAGGGATGTGGGGGGGGGGAGATCCGGGAGATAGGGATAGGCAAAAAGTGGTGGAATGAACCAGGGATCTGGCGGGCAGGAACAGCGGAGGCCAGGGTAGGTGGGTCCAAGGAAGCAGGGTGGCACTGGGGTCAGGAGGTGGGAGGGGGAGCGAGAGTGCCGGTCCGAGTGTGCCAGTGTGGTAAGCAAAGCACACAGGCCAATGAGGTGTGTGGGGGCGGGGCCGGGCCACGGCCCAATCTGATTGGCCAGAGGTTGAGTGACAGATCGACGGAACAATCAGATTGGCCATAAGCACAGCTAACATACAATGTTTTCAAATATATACTGCTGCGGCAGAGTTTATTCGAGCATTTGCCCGTTCTCTGCCGCAGCAGTAGCCTGGCGCGCGCCCGAGAGTGACGGGCGCGCGCCGAAGCAGCGGAAGAGCGCCCTCCGATCGGGGCGCTCTCCCTACCGCTGCCGGGTCCCCCGGAACCCCCTGCCGCTGTCCCGCGATCGCGGGACACCAGGGCTCCCTCGGGGAGCCCCTGGACGCGCATGCAGGGGGCGCACGCTCCCGAAGACGCGTGACCGCGCGCACGCCGAGGGGCGGCCACTAGCAAGCCGGGAGATTTCCCGGCTTGCGGTACCGACCACACTCGAATAAAGTGTGTCGGTACTGTATATATATATATTTCCCAGAATCCCTTGCTGCAGTGGAAGTGCTGTGTGCTGGGTGATGATGGGGAAAGGTGGGGTTGCAGACCTGCCTAAGACATGCAAATGAGCATACAGTTGTATTTACATTTGCATATTTGCTTTGCTGTGGAGGGTTTTTGTCACTTTTTTTACTCACCATAACTTAACTCAGTATTATGGTTGGCCTATCCTTTAGCTTCATTGCATACCCAGTTAATCAACCCCACACTGATGAGACCCATTAAGGTCGAAACAGCTGTCTGTGGGTGGTTTTCTGGGTATGCACCTTAACCCTGGCTGTGCTCAAAGCTGTGACCATGCAGCAAGCTTAAGCCTATAGGGAACCATGTTAAAAATGGTTTTTGAAGCAAAACGTGGCACTGTGTGCTCATTTGCATGTCATTTCCCAGAATCCCTTGCTGCAGTGGAAGCGCTGTATGCTGGGTGACAATGGGGAAAGACAGGGTTGCAGACCTGTCTAAGACATGCAAATGAACATACAGTAATATTTACAGTTGCTTTATGCTTTACTGTGGAGGGTTTTTGTCACTTTTTTTACCCACCATAACCTTAATGACAGTGGTGATTACCTAGTCTAGTCTCAAACCTGCTAGCCATTAAGACCAGCCTCACACTGATGATACCCATCAAGGTTGAAACATGTATGTGAGTAGGTCTAATGGCTTTGCATCTCATCCCAGCCTCTGTTTAAAAGCTGTGTTTAAAACAGCATGCATTGGCTTGAGGATTGGCTTGTGTAATACGAGCTTGAGACAAAAGGTGGCACTGAGTGCTCATTTGCATGTCATTTCCCAGAATCCCTTGCTGCAGTGGAAGCGCTGTATGCTGGGTGACAATGGGGAAAGACAGGGTTGCAGACCTGTCTAAGACATGCAAATGAACATTCAGTAATATTTACAGTTGCTATATACATATATATATATATATATATATATATATATATATTTCCAGAATCCCTATCTATGCATTTTAAGTGAAACTTCTTTGTATTTTGTCACTGGTTTGTCACAGAAATTGTATTTGTAATGGTGATGTTTTCAATTAAATATAAAAACACAATTTTAGTGCCAAAACACATAAGTTTGACTTAGAATGCGTGTTTTAGCTATTTGCACTTCTATATTTATAGTAACTGAATTACTTGTGTGTGTGTGTGTCAGTCAGTCAGTCTGTGTGTGTGTCTCTCTCTCTCTCTCTGTGGTGTGTTATTCTCCGTGTCCTGCTCCCCCTCTCTCCTGACTCCCCTCACCCCCAGCCTTCTACTGTCACCCTGCACCCAAAACTCGTGACCATGATCCTGCGCCCAGCACAGATTCTCAGGGCCTTCACGTTGCCAGTACTGTGCCAAGCTCTGTTAAAGGCATGAAGAGTGACATCGGTCAAGCTGGGGCCAGTTTCCTTTCTCCTTGTGAAGACAGAAGGACTAACATTGATCACTCTATGACCAGCACAGAGTTTCGTGCCCCTAATATTCATCATCTACTGCCCGGCACCACAGCACTTTGGCCAGTAACACATGCTGACCATTACTAACGACGCCTGCTAAGAAACCCCTGGCCAACCCACCCTCCTCCCAAATCCCAGGCTCGCCCTCTGCTTGGCCACCGATAGTCTCTCCTCTTTTTGTTATCCCTGCCCCCTTCTCATCCCTGACCAATCACGAATCAGTTAAACACACAGAACCCCAGCAAGCTTTTTGTGGGAAAAAGGAGAGCAATTGAGCGTGGCAAATGTATACAACAAGCAACAGAGAAGTCCAATGCTATATCCAATATGACAAAAATACACAGTAAAATACTTATATATTCTCTTGAAAAAGCATTGTATGCCTGTGAGCCACAACAAGGCAGACCCAGTTCACAGGTCCTAACACTACCAGATAAAATACTAATATACCTCTTTTAGGATTAACATTCTCATTTACCTCTATTAGGAGGGAGAAAGACCAACATTGGATCTATATCCAGTAAAATGAAAAGGACCTGCTAACTTGGGAAGTGGGGAGGGGCGGGCTTAAAACCTGGGAGGGAGGGGCCACTAACCTCCAACAGCTGAAACAGCTGCAAATTACGACAATGTAATTGACTAGCGGGCGCGTCCGTTAGCGCTCTGCGCTCAGCGGCTTGGCGAGACAAATACTTTTTAATTTGTCGCACTTGCCCTGGTCACGTGCGTGGTTTGGCTAATGAGGGCGAACCATTCACGTGACGTCACAGGCACGCCCCCCTGCGTGTGCAACTACGTAGGACACACATCGCCCTTGCTCTCATATATATATAATTTATTGGCCAGTAGTGAGTGCCCTGTTCTGAGGGGATTATTAATATTATAGGCTAAATGTGGGCTATTTTCATAAATAATAGACAATTTTGTATAGTTATATAGATTCATTTTTAATAAAAATTAAATTGCAAATACATTGAAGGACCTCCATATACACTCACACTGCAGCTATCTATATCAATAGATAGATACACTAGTGATGGACCAGGTCCTAAAAAAAAACCGGGTACCCGGGGAAAAAAGAAAATTACCAGGCCTGGTAGCCGGGTACCCGGCCAGGTAGGTTTGGAGGACAGCAGCCACAGCGGAGGGAGAGGATGGCATCCTGCAGCGAAGGTCAGCACCTGATGGCGGAGGAAG